>NC_054706.1:10720204-11018486 GCF_016097555.1 Gigantopelta aegis
TCAGATAATATACACCAGAGACATACAGCTTGCCATCATTGAGGAGCTTTACCGACAGCAGAACCCTAACCCTCATGTTAAATACTATCAGATAATATACACCAGACATACAGCTTGCCATCATTGAGGAGCTTTACCGACAGCAGAACCCTAACCCTCATGTTAAATACTATCAGATAATATACACCAGAGACATACAGTTTGCCATCATTGAGGAGCTTTACCGACAGCAGAACCCTAACCCTCATGTTAAATACTATCAGATAATATACACCAGAGACATACAGCTTGCCATCATTGAGGAGCTTTACCGACAGCAGAACCCTAACCCTCATGTTAAATACTATCGGATAATATACACCAGAGACATACAGCTTGCCATCATTGAGGAGCTTTACCGACAGCAGACATTTTTAACCAGTGGCGAAAAAGTGTCATCGGTGAAGCTCCCAACCTACGCGAGTTTATATAGCAATGACGGCAATTGCTGTTGGTGTCATCGTTAAGTTCGAGCCATGGATTTATCAGACAAGGCTGATAACAAAAGAAAAATATATTGGTGCCGACAGATCAAAATACAAGTAAAAAGTTGATAAATTCACCACATAATGTGTTACTAATATCATGTTTTTCTTCAATTGACCTGTATCTTTAGGGATAATAAAGCGATATACAAATTTCAGCTCAGTATCTCGAGGCATTTTTAAGAAAAGTCCACAAAACAATATACTGGATAGTTGGACAAAAAAACAAACGGAAACAAAATGTATCTACAGTCCCCTGCAGTTGGACTGATAAAGGACCAATAAATAGAGGTTATTACCCATGTGTGTTTTTCTAAATAGTATACGTAACTTTAATTCCAGTCAGCCATCACTCGATATTCAAATGACATAAGAATATGTGACGCAGTATCTTTTTGAATGCTTTTTGTTTTCTGAATGCTGTATAGCTTAGTGTAAAATTGCTATTGAAATTTTTTTGTTTGATAACTATGAATGCATACGTCAATAAACGTAGTCCCGTGACCTCGATCAATTTACATCTAATTTGAAAAGTTATCAAATTCTCAAAGTATGTGATCTGACAAATATCCAGAGTTCGACAAATCTGCTAGCCAGAAGCCCGTGGCTAGTGTTTTTTAAGTTCGGGCTAGTGAGAAATGCTTATTGCTCGATCGTGTTTGTTTTGGGTTTTTTCTTTTTCTCTCGGCTGAAATTTCGTTTAATAAATTTGATTGTGACATTTGTCATCGAATAATATCAACAACGTAATCAGTATATAATAATAATCCACATGAACTAGGTCTGCAAACTACAGTAACATGCTATCTCTACATCGCCACAGTTGCAGCATACATTGTTCACTTTTCCCTTTCAAGTTTCTGGCACAGGAAATAAGTCTAATGACATGCATGTTTTGATTGGTTGACACGTCACGTGGTAGTTAATCTCGCACATATGTTTTAGGCCAAGAACTTGGAAATCACCAATCGCGGCGACAGGTTAATCTCAATCAAGTAAACCCCAGTAATGCTTTGAATTTCAGTGTTTGTTTTATTTACCTATTTTTTTCTAATTTAACACTTCGCTGACATGTGGTTATCAGCAATCAGGAAAACAATTTACTTTAATGGTAACCGCACATGCAATGACTCTGCTTGGCCTATTACGTGTAGCGGTGTGGATAATGCGTCACAGCTGCCGATACAAGATACCTTTTTTGTTCATCAATTAACAACGGATTAGATGTCGCCGTTATATTCTTTTGATATCGGTCTGACATGGGATAATGCCCTGTATTTGAGCAATTGGCATCACCGTTCCTGGCGACATAAATAGTAGCACCCTAAATGTATGACCCACTACCGAATACACTGAACCATCTATTACTGTGTGTCACACTGTCGTACCCTCATTTAAATTTAATTATTTTGATAGTGTGTTTAGATATCAACCATGAGTTTGCTCAATTATTTTCCCCATGGGGAAGGGCAAAAGCGAAAACGGAACAATGACAGTGGATCACACTTGACAAAAAACCAAACGTACAACACGACAAAAAACTGAAAGTTACAACATGATTTAAGTGTTTGTTTTATTTTACTGTTATACTCGTAAATGTGTAATGTTACAAAAATTATATAAAAATCCAGTTATAATTGATCAGGAATTTGGGCTAGTGCTTTACCTTGGTGGGCTAGTGGTTTTCACAAACCCACTAGCCCTGTGGCTAGTGACTTTTCAAAATATTTGTCATACTCTGAAATATCACATACTTTGATTACACTGGATATGCTAGCATTATATGATAAATATACAATACTAAACAAGCTTGCCTGTCATACCAGTTTTATGAAACGAGTGAAAAGTTTTGGTATCTTGACGAACCAAAAATGTTTCATAAAAATGGTATGAGAGGCAAGCTAATTTAGTATTTTATTTATTACAAACCAACTGCAAACAAACCGCAATGCACAAGTAAGCAGATGTCGAGACCTACTACACGTTATTTTTCTACGAACTGGGTCAGCAAGTGATCTTCGTCACACCAATATTACACTAGTTACATACTGAGTGATTGTTATGACATGAGCAATATCTTACACCGATGTGTAATAAAACAACATACACACTGTTAATTGGTGACCGTCAGACCTACCTGTTGTGGTACAAACTGCAGACGGATTTGTAAAGTATGGTGATTTTGTTTCCCTGAAAAATAAAATAACTATGGTAACTACGATTATAAACTAAAATTAATAATAATAATAAAATGTGATCAATAAAAATATTCCAAATCAAAAAGCCATTGGTACTATTGGATATCTTGTGTATTACTATTTGGCTATTTTGGTGTTAACATGACAGACACATTAACCAGTGTTAAATGATATTTAACCAGTGTTAAATGATATTTAAATGATATTCCTAAATTTGTTACCAACATTTCAAACTTGAAGTTTCTAAAAGACTTCTATCATTTCTCATAATTAAAGTTGACGATAGTCAGTTTTCACAACCTTGTTTTGGCTTAATACACAATAAATATACATGTAACATAAAATATTATCTTACCGTATTTCCACTTAAAATCCATATTCTGTAAATAGTACAATTTTTTAATCATAAAATTTGCTTCAAACAGTCAGGTCCATTAGTAATTAATAATGTTCAAACAAACAATTTTCAACAGCAATTTTGCATTGGAATTTTTCCAGTGTTCTTAAAATGGAAACATCATGCACCCAGTTTATTGTTATTGTTAAAAAGATGAAAAGTGACATCATTGGAATACTGACATCATTCAAATTCAAAATTAGCCTTGCCACATTAAAATAAAACCTTGTCTACTTACATTGACCCCTGACAAAATAGTTCTGAGAGCAGACAATGCAGTTTACAGGTTAGTATGTTTTCATTTTTCATAATTTTAAACAAAATATTAAGTTCTGAAAGATAAAACAAATAAAAAGTACCATTAATCAAAAATATCATATCAAACAATTAGTAATTTACCATTAGATATGTTATATTTGTTGTGTATGAAGCCAAAACAAAGGTGCGAAAAGTGACTATCGTCAACCTTAAGTTAAATTATAACTGACCGTCTCTTGTCTGCAGCAGCACCAGCTTTCATTCTTTTTTCAGCTCTATCATCTTTACCAGCACTGATATCTTCAAAGTCTCCAATGTCTTTCGTACAGGTAGCTATATGGACAAATTAATACAAAAAGAAGGAATAGCAAATCTTTTGTACACTACATGTATACTCTTAAAAACAAATCCTTAACACTTGCAAGAGCTTGAAGAGAAAAAAGAAAAAAAAAACAAAAAACCCCAGCATTTCTGTATTTTCATTCAAAGAATTCTACAAATTATTTTGTATTTTCCAAATCATTCTGTATTTTCATTTAAAGAATTCACCCAGTAGCCGATACATGTGTATTTTTGAGCTGGGGTGTCGTTAAACATTGATTCATTCATTCAAAGGGTTGTTCCAAAGTTGGTTATGAAATGAGTATTAAAATTACTTTTTGGCTAAAAGGAAAAACGACTAGAATAGTGACCATATCATTTGTCAGGATTTTCTCAAACTGCACATGTGTATTGACATACTTCAAATTATCACAAATGAATAATGAAAGAAAGAAATGTTTTATTTAACAACGCACTCAACACATTTTAATTACGGTTATATGGCGTCAGACATATGGTTAAGGACCACAAAGATATTGAGAGAGGAAACCCGCTGTCGCCACTTCATGGGCTACTCTTTCCGATTATCAGCAAGGGATCTTTTATATGCACCATCCCACAGACAGGATAACACATACCACGGCCTTTGATATACCAGTCGTGGTGCACTGGCTGTGACGAGAAATAGCCATATGGGCCCACCGATGGGGATCGATCCAAATGAATAATGATGTCATGCAGCTAGGTATTTTGTAAGACAATTTGCAATTCTTTTGTGAAAGCAATAGTAATAACAACACTTTTTACTTGTTATTAGGAATACAAAGTATACTGTAAAATAGATTTAAACTGTACAGCTCATAGTTATCAGTTTATTATAAAGTCAACCTTTAAAACATAAATTAAATCTCCAATTACATGTACGGTATTTCCTACCATCATAAGGCTCAAGTAAATATAACCTGAGATCAGCAACACATAATAATCTTGTATTGCCAAAACCCAACACTGAAATATATAAACACTCCTTCAGATATTCCGGTGTTGAAACATGGAATACAATCCCAACTTCTATTTTCAAAAAATGTATCCTTACCTTCCTTTAAAAGACAATATAAAAAAATTCATAACAACATTGACTCCTGAAAATGTTTAGTAAAATCTTTACTCAGGAGCCTTTAACATTTAAATGCTATTTATTTGTACTGATTATATACAGTTGTGATAACATTTGTTTCTATGTAAAATTTGTTTGTATTAATTATGTATGCATCATGGATAGTTATGTCGAGTTTTGTTTTTACATTGTTTATTTCATTATATGTAGAGTACTAATTTTTAATACTTAATAGATAGGCCACAAGGGAGATTAGTGCACTATTTGTGTAACCTTTAAATAAAGATTATTATTTTTATTGTTTTTATTATTATTATTATTATTATTATTATTAACAACTTACCCATTTTCCTTTTTTTCAACTCACTCTTGTTAGATGTGACAAAATCGAGTGTGGTTTGTCGCAGTTTTCGGCCTGCAGGTTTACTCATCATAGATGAAAAACATCCTAAAATATAATTACATTATAATTACATTACAATTAAATTTACAATAACGGTTAGGTGGTCATGTTCAAAAACTAAAAGTTGCAAACAGTTCCAGACCTATTTTGAACACTTTAACAGAGTTGCCAACCCCTAGCCACAAGTGAGGGTAGCATTCATGACAAGCTGAGCATAGCAAATGATATTTGAGCGTAGCATGGCCGAATGTCATAAAGAGCAAAAGAAAACACCAAATAACACCAAATATCTACGTCATAGTAACCGCAAAAGACTGGGTTATGCTATTAGCATAGCTTGTCGTCGGTTAAGGGATACGGACATACCCGAAATGTAACGAATGTTGTCAAATAAGTTTGGCAATTTGAACAGGATTATGAATGACCAGAATTTTGTTTTTAAAACAGCATCGAAATGCAATAAACTCAAAATTAACTGTTGTGCGATGATGTGATCAATACTAAATTAGAATGCTTATATTATTATTTCAAGTTAAAATTAAAATTACTCTATTCGTAACTGGCATACGTTCACATGCAGTTTTCTATATTCACGGCATGCAAGCGTAATATAACTAAAGAACAGTTCTTTGAAGGTTTTATAGTACGCGACACTGGGGTGGGCCTACAGTAAAACTACATGTCTGTTATTGAATGCATCTTACTGTAACTGTTTTACAATGGTTCTTAATCCGCAAATTATACTTTTATATGTTGGAATAAAAAAAAAGCCACAGAAATGAGGAATTCAGTTTTTAGTTACTGTATTCCAGATTACGTCCAGTTTTTAGTCTAATTGCCAGAAGTCGCCCATTTTTCAACTGTACTCTATAGACATATAATTTGTGATAAAGATGAAACGTAAACGCTTGCCAAATAAAACATAATTTGTTAGTAGAACCTTTGGCCAAATACAGTAATCATCCAGTTATGTTTATCTGTTGCAAAAGTTATTACTGGTTTTCATTAGTGTATCATACTGGATTTTTTTCAACTGAGCGTAGCAATTTGGGCATAAGCAGTGTAGCAAACGTCGACAAAGCATAGCAAACTATGCCCAAAGCGTACAAGTTGGCAGCTCTGCTTTAATGTAGTGCTTTAAGCAGGATTCTCAGAATTACTTGTTTTACATGCACTGCATACAATTGTAATTTAAACACTAAGCCAGGAAGTCTATGTTACATTTTAAAATACTGCAATACCTAGTGCTGAGAATCGGTTGGAATTTCATTATCAGCCATCAGTTATAACTTTCGATCATATGAGATTTTTTTGATTTTTTAAACCTATGGGGAGGAATATAAGAATGTAAAGATTTTCAAAATAATTGTCTCAATTTATTTAATTTAGCAATGACTGGCTGGATCTTACATTGAAAATAAGCAGTGTTGAATGTGATTGCCGTTGGGTTTCGTTCTGTGAAAATTTTGTTACCAGCGAACTTGAAAATGATCGATGTAAATGTATTTAACATCAAACATAGAATTATATTGGTCAATTAGAGCAGGGATCTTTGACTGTTGCATGCTAGGCATATTTTAAACGACTGATTTAGAGTGATTACAACTGTCCAAATGTCCGTCTAGCTCTCAAAAGAAAAAGAGTACTCAGACTAGCCCCAACTATGGGAAGACTTGTGATTTTTTTTTCCTGGGAACTACTACAACTAGTAACTTTTCTAAGATACCCCTGTACATATTTAAATACATTAGGCTATTTTCTCCAGTACTGACAATAAAAACAATTAATCTACTCTTATCATAGTCTATGTCAGATTGTTGCTTAAAATTATCTCCTTCGAAATCAATACTGTGAGGATATATTTGTTATCGTAGTTTCGGATTTTTTTATTACAAAAAAAGAAGAAATTTTGGACTGATTTCTGGCTATTGATACTGGTAGTTCCATTTTTTTCATCAATTAAAACTCAGCTGAAACTCACAATAAAAAATGTATTTAATTTTTGTCTTTAAAATGTGTCATTACTTGGGAAGTTTGGCATGAGTGTCATATATATACAACCGTACGTGTCCGGTGTATCGGCGCGTCCGGTGATTCAGCACACTTGATATTTTGCTTAAGTATGCTTAGGAAGTTGTCATGTTCTCTGTGTTTTTAACAAATTAAAGTTCAGTTCCTTTTTTCAATGGTTAATCAAGTATCAACATATTTATTGTTAAGAGTGCAATTAAAAAAAAATTAATAATTATATCATAATTTCAAAATAAATCATTCACCTGTTTTCGTGTATATACTAGTAAACGCGAAGTAGGTCAGCCTTATTGATATTAAGAATGTTAAAGCCAGTCTAAAACACCTTTCCAGCATTTTTCGGATACAAGGGGGTCAGGGGTTAAAAATCCCATCGCCCTGTGGCAAGTAATTTTTTTGAAAAAAATTTAACCCATGAAGGGGGTGCCTATATAATATTATATTTAAGGCACCATTTTAAAATGTTTATTTACTACAGACATAAACCAATTTGTAGTGTATTTCAGATTATGCACTGCTTCATTGGTGAGAGAGACACATTTTATTAAGTATTTCATAGTGTTCACATAGAAAATGGTCCTTGAATGCGTAGGTGCGCCGATACACCGGACAGCACTGTATAAGAATAAGAATAACTCAATAAGAATAATTTTAAATTTATTTGCATAACACCCGAATATGGCAGAGCAAAAATAACAATATAATATACATTTATCTGCAGTAACAGTAACATAAATATACATATATATATATATATATATATATATATATATAATTCTCGTATTTCGGGATTTGTCTAGCTTAACCTTTTAAACGAAACGAGAACATTTTTTAGCATAGCAGACCCACTTCACCAGTCCAGTGTTCCCTCTGAAGTTCGGGGGTGGGAGGGGGACGAACAAAGTGGAGAGGAAAATCGGCTTGAATGCATTCAGTAAACAATGTGGTTATATATTTACCCACACACATAATTTTATGTAATGTTACATACTATGATTCAAGAGTAATTTGATAAATAACTTCAGTTTCCTTCTTTTGCTACTTTACATCTCCACTTCCGGTTTCATTTTGGGACGGGTTGTTGGCAATCCCGTGAAGAACACCAATACCCAACAAATAACAAATAATAAAATCAAAAACTTATATTTAGTAGATACAACGTTATGCGCTAAATTATTGTGAAGCTTTAGACCGATACAAATTGTATTACACTAATCTACTTTTTACAATAAATGTGTTGTTGTTGTTTGCATAATTTTGTTTCTTGTTATGTTTTTTGTGAAAGAGTTGGAGTAAAAGATATATATTAGATTAAATATTGACGTATAACATTTTTACCAACAATGCGACTGGGAATCCAAAACGTTTTGGTTTAAATCGTCAATGAATAAACTGACAGAAGCTGAGAATCATCGCGGTTCTTATGATGATTCGCTTATTTCCGGTATAAGTTGAATACGCACTTCCTTTTTCCGGTCGACCAAGCCAATAACAAAATGGTACTGAAATGTTAAGATATTTCCATCAATAAAAATCTACCACTTAAACAATATAATCTGCTATTGTTTATTGGGATTAACAACCTAGAAAACATTTTTATTATTGGAAATTAAATATTTTATTTTTAAAAAGTTTATTACGTATTAATGTTGCGTTTCGAAAATTGCTAGGCTATCATGGTCATGTGTGGCCCGAATACTCTAATCGAAAGAGAACAAGACGAATTCGGGTCGTTTCGCCCTTATTCCTATTCGCTCCCGAGTCGTTTCGCCATTATTCCCATTCGCCCCGAGTCATTTCGCCCTTAGAATGAGTCGTTTCGTCCTCCATATGAGTCGTTTCGCCCCTATGTATTGGGGTGGTCCGAAACAAAATGTGGACAACTACAATAAATGTATTTTTCGTTAGATTTTACCCACATTTTGTCCAGACAGAAATCTTGAAAAAAACAATGGCATGGGATTCCACATACAATATGATAACCATGTCACCTGTATCGACTTCGCTGATTTTGTGCCGGCTTCCATTTTGACTTTTTATGGAATATTCTACAAGAGGGGTGAAAGGATATGACTTAATCTAACAACCGTTGAATGTAACAACATGTTATGATATAAATGCAAATGTGATGACGTCATATTATTTTATTATTATTAATATTATTTGATTTTTTAAAGATACCACTAGAGATCATTGATTTTATATTAAATATTTTAGAGTCTTTCACCCCTCTTGAAGAGTATTCCATAAAAAACCAAAATGGCAGACAGCAGAAAACTGCATGTATTTTGCCCTAAACTGGCTGTAACGAGAACAGACATCGATATGTTACGGTCAGTTCAAGACTACCGTACACTGCAAACAGTCGTCTGTGGCGTTCTGGCGTTGGCGTTCATTGTCTGCCGTAGACCTGAAAATACAGTTAACTACATTAGTACAAGACCGGCCTCGGTGGCGTCGTGGCAGGCCATCGGTCTACAGGCTGGTAGGTACTGGGTTCGGATCCCAGTCGAGGCATGGGATTTTTAATCCAGATATCAACTCCAAACCCTGAGTGAGTGTTCCGCAAGGCTCAATGGGTAGGTGTAAACCACTTGCACCGACCAGTGATCCATAACGCCATCGGTCTACAGGCTGGTAGGTACTGGGTTCGGATCCCAGTCGAGGCATGGGATTTTTAATCCAGATACCGACTCCAAACCCCCGAGTGAGTGCTCCGCAAGGCTCAATGGGTAGGTGTAAACCACTTGCACCGACCAGTGATCCATAACTGGTTCAACAAAGGCCATGGTTTGTGCTATCCTGCCTGTGGGAAGCGCAAATAAAAGATCCCTTGCTGCCTGTCGAAAAAAAGAGTAGCCTATGTGGCGACAGCGGGTTTCCTCTTCAAAACAGTGTCAAAATGACCATATGTTTGACGTCCAATAGCCGATGATAAGATAAAAAATCAATGTGCTCTAGTGGCGTCGTTAAATAAAACAAACTTTACTTTTTTTTACATTAGTACATTAATAGTAATGAACGATACCCAAGGAGCAAAAATATTGGAACTTAAAGCCGCACACCCTATTGTCCGAACCAAATTGTTAACAACTACCAAAAATTACTCTCCTACCTTTAATTGCCGTTAGATTTCCTCCAAAGTTTGTCCAGACACAAATCGCAAAAAAAACACTACAAATATACAGATTCCACACACGAGACTGCAACGATGTCGCTGATATTGTCTTTGCTGAGATTGCATAGGGAAAAATACATGCAGTTTTCTGCCGTCTGCCATGTTGCTTGTTTATGGAATATTCTTCAAGAGGGGTGAAAGCCTCCAAAGTATGTGACACAATTAATATGAAATCGATGATCTCTAGTGGTATCATTAAAATAATAATAATAATAATAATAAAATAATATGACATCACGTTTGCTTTTATATCATAACATGTTATGACGTTGTTAGATTGAGTCCTATCCTTTCACCCCTCTTGAAGAATATTCCATAAAAAGTCAAAATGGCAGCTGATACAAAATTACATGCTTTTTTCCCTATGCGCTCTCAGCGAAGTCGATATAGGTGACATGGTTATCATCTGGTATGTGGAATCTGTGTCATTGTAATGGTTTTTTCAAGATTTGTGTCTGGACAAACTTTGGAGGAAATCTAACATCAATTAAAGGTAGGAGAGTAATTTTTCGTGGTTGTGAACAATTTGGTTCGGACAATAGTTCCATCCAGCGAAAATAAATTATAATTTGGTTAATCTACAAACCTGTAACACACTTAGATCACGTTTTTATCAAATGGAGTGAAAAAGCAGGTTTTATATCGATAAATACCATGGGAATCCCCATGTCCCAATTGTTTGAAATAATTTTGAAAGTTAGTATTCTGATGTCACCGGTAGAAGCACAACAATGCCTACGTCACGACAAATTTCACAGACTTGGGGTGCGTTCGTTTCACCTCTCCTGGACATGTTCTGTCCTGGTTGTATCCCCTCTCCAGATATTGTAAGACTTAGCAAAATTATTGGTTTTAAGGGTTTGTAACGTTTTGTATTGAGACATTTGTCTGAACTTTGTTACTGAAAACGTTCACGCACTGTGAAGAAAAATCTCACAAATGAACAACAACAAATCGGATGTTGATTGCGCGAACCGTGCACGAGAAAACAAACCGAACCAAAATGCTAACGGTCACGTGATATACCAACGTCTGTGACATTGAAATGGAAATATCCCCTCTAAAAATAGATTAAACCTCGCTTGCTTAACGTTTTTTTCTCGACAACACGTTTTGTGAAAAAATGCATTTCGTGGTTTTACAAACACAAGGATTACCAAAAAGCACTTCAGGTGAATGGAAATGTGTATTCTAAATAATAAAATGTAAGTAAAGTGCAATTTTATTTGTGAAAAATGGGGTTTAATAGCGAAAAAGTACGCCGTAATGGTTAACAAATAAACGTAACTAGGGTGTGTCCCTTTAATAATCGAAAAATAAAACTAAATGGCAAAATAAAAATAAAAATTAGCAAATGAATTTGTAAATTAAATAATTACATTTCTTCAATATTAAAATTCCCAACTGAAATTTCGGTGACATGTTCGGCCGGCTCTGGCGTTGGCGTTCATTGTCTGCCATAGACCTGAAAATACAGTTAATTACATTAGTACATTAATGAACGATACCCAAGGAGCAAAAATATGGGAACTTAATAATCGAAAAATAAAAGTAAATAGCAAAATTAAAATTAACAAATGAATTGTAAAAATATATAATAACATTTCTTCCACATTGTGGCTTTGTGGGGTTCAAAGAAGTCTAGTACTTTCGGCCACGGGAGAGGCGGTGCACACCTGACACATGAAATCCAACTCGACGAGGCCCTGTACCAATTGCCGGTAGACGTTTCTGTTGATACCTAATAAAATAAATTCTAAATAAAGACGTTTCTGTTACTGACAAACTACCTGAAATAAAAGAAAAATTGAAAACGTCAATGTTGATTGAAACATATTTTATTGTTTTTTAAAAAGAACAAATTATCAGTTATCCTTGGCAGCCAGTAAATTTACAACAATAGTAAACCACATGGATATAGTCGTTTTCTTGAAATTCAATTTTTCTAGCATGGAGACATGGATTTTTTAAAATATTAAATATATCTTCATATGTAATGGAAAAGATCTTAATACATTAAACATTCAATATGTAGTTACTATAGATCCAACATAAAGTTACTTACCGGTTCCACATATTCAGTGTTGCCACCTGTCACAAGCATCGCATTGTATCGCTTTGTGTCTTGGTCGAACAAGGCTGGAACAGGATACACATTGAGCTTCCATATCATGTAGAGTCGTTCGCAGAATTCAGATTGAGTGGGGAGTGGGAACTATTTTCTCGTGCCCCTATCCACAGAGGTTCAGGCACGCCCACTACGGATTTAGCCTCTGACTTCGCCAGTGACTAACTCCGGAGCAGGAGGGGGGGGGGGTAAGTTTGAAGTGGGCGGAATTTGGAAGAAAGCCATTTAGTACGGTCAGCGCGAGCGCGGACCAAATAGCAGACACTTCATAAAGCTTGAAGTACACCGAGTGGGAGCCGTGCTCTGATTGGCTGAATTTCGATTCCTCGGTGAAGCCTGTTTTTTACCTAAGTCTATGAAGAGTAACTGCATACCAAAACATGTCTGGACTCTAAAATTTAACCCAAAGTAGGTAAGACTGCTCAGCCAAAAGGTTTTAAGGTGATTTTGAGCAATTGAACGGGCGCCAAAGTAAAATGTGTTAGACTACTTATAAAAAAATAAACATAAGAATTTTGAACTGCTTCCAAAACGTTCTAACTAGCCCAAAAAAAGAGGTTGTTACTTACGGAGGTGAAGGATGTTGGCAAAGGGGAGGACGTCACGGTGTGCCGATGAAGTTGGAGGCGTCTAAATGCGGGATGCCCGGCCGGTAAGTGGATCCTGCTATCGACTTGGCTAATGCTCGATACTCTTTCCCGGCGATGATTTTGATGATTCGATGGAGGGTCGGGTTGTCCATTTCTGGGAGTAGCAGTGCTTGATTGTAGCTCCCACTCCGGCGTACGGTGAGACAGATTCCCTGGCCATCCCGCATTGTGACGGCGTGGACACAAAAGTCTCCCTCTGTCGGACTTGCTGGTAGCGGCATGAAGGCGCTGAGCTTCGGTTGTGTGAATAAGCTCCGCACGTCCTCGATGTTGGTTTTGACTAACTGGGAGTAGCGCGTTGGTAATTTGCCGGCCTTGAGTGACCACTGCTCCTCAGTTTCAACAACAACAGGCTTCGGCGGTTGCGTCGGGGGTCCTGGCTTGACTGGTTGGTCTCCTGGTGACGCAATCGCTTTCCGCTTGGCAACGGCTACCGATCGGGCCTGGGACTCGACTGCGGCACTCTTCCTAGGTGGAGATTGATATATTTGCCCAAGATCCACAGTATTTATAAGTTTCTTGTTTTTACAGTAATTACTCGTTATACTACAAAGATATATTTGTTTAATACCGATTCTATTCGAGATCAAGAAAAGGCCCAAAGAGGCCCAAATTCTAGTAATCACATAGGCTACTCATGCTAAGGATGACCTGCTAATTAAGCAGACAATCCCCTGCAAGGCTATATTGTACCAGGAGTAAATATCCCTTCAGATTCTTTTAACTGCTAATTAAGCAGATAATACCCTGCAAGATTCTCTTGTACTCTCAGTTTCTCTGAGCTGCTAAATAAACAAACAATAGACTCGCTCAATGATTACATCTGTGTGATTTTCTAAGGGGAACTCTTAGTTTGTACCCAAAACGAGTATATTCTCACAAAATCTTTAAAAAAACAAAAAACAAACCCACGCTTTATTTTAAAACATAGGCATTATTTTAACAAAAATGCCATATATAGCATACAACAAACATTTTTTTAAACATATCTTTTTAATGACTTTTTTAATGTAAACTGAAGCAAATGGACCTAATTAGAAGAAAAACACAAAATGTAATAATATTTCAGACTCGCTCTGTTTAAAAAAGCACAAAACACGCATTATTTTAATAACAAAATACGCATTATTTTAATAACAAGGACATTTTAATAACAAAATACGCATTATTTTAATAACAAGGACAACAACAATGCCATATATAGCATACAACAAGCATTTTTTAAATGTAAACAGAAGCAAATGCACCTTTTAATATTTCATCAGCATTTGCACCCCCACACCAAAGCACTTTATAACTAATATGTCCTATCGACAATATCATTGTGTAGGCTAGTCTTTGTACTTATTAATATAAAATACATCAGGCGTGAGGGGAGGGGTTATATTGCACATAATAACATATACATATAAATGGTGTTTATGGTTGATAAAGGGTTACAAATTGATAATCTATATCTGTAAACATGTAAACAAATTTATTCATCATTCACAAACATGAGGGCGAAACGACCCTGTATAGAGGGCGAAATGACCCGGTATGAGGGCGAAACGACACCGGGCGATCGGGAATAAGGGCGAAACGACCTGATACCGAACAAGACGGACATTTGGACAGTTATGATGCTTTCATTACCATCAGAGAATATTGTATATGAAAACAGCAATCTGTGCTTCCCAAATGGTAGTCTAGCATTCCCGCTGGGTAGGACTTTACTTTGGCACTGTCACGTATTATAAAGAACATAAATTATTAAATACATATTTATGATATTATAAATAGTTAGGGTTAGTGACAGTGTCAAAGGGAAGTCCTTCTCCTTTACATAGTAATCACTAATACGGGTTATAGACAACAGCCCCAAGCGAAAACCAAACCAAATTGGACAAAATGGAACTTTGTGCACAGGGCACGTTATGTCAATACTTTTCTTAACATGCACAGCAAGTTGCTTCCCTTTATCATCTGAGTCTATGTAGCATATTTAAAATGGCGGGGGACTTGACGGTTGTCATTGGACGATTTATTTTGTTAGTAATGACACAAGTACTTCAATCGGCATTTAGTTAGTACAGTCGGTTATACATTTGTGGTTTGTGTGTCCATTTGTTGCATTATTTCGGTTGAGAAACATGGTGCCACAAGTTTTGAACACCAGCTACATAATAGGGAATATAACAAGGTTCAGACGTAGAAGAACCACACATTCTACGTCCCTTCAGACAAACCGAACGTAGTGTTCGCTGAAATGGCAACAAATATTTTAAAATGTATGTCTAAAATGGAATAAGAATCATTACAAGTTGTGTGCTTGCCTGTTTTATCGTACACCAGATTGGACGCACGGCCCACCCTCTTTGCTAACCTTTCCTCCAAAGCTTTAAATTGTAAATAGTTTAAAGTTAATATTATTTTAAAATATACTGTAGACCAGCCAGACTGAAAAATGTGCCAACTAATGTAATTTACTAAGTTCACAGACTATTTTAAGTATCTCAGCAATGGAATGGATGTTCTGACCAGACATAATACAATGCATCAATCATTCAACTGGTCGTATATATTTTTTTAAAGTTCTGTTTTCACCAAAACATTGAGGAGCCATTATAGCCAAATTGTAACGAAATTGCACTATTTCCATTTTGGTAGTGATCTCACTAATACACACTACAAGAAGAAGCCTAACAGCACCTCCTTTCAATAATGTTCTGGTTGTGATCTCACTAATACACACTACAAGAAGAAACCTAACAGCACCTCCTTTCAATAATGTTCTGGTAGTGATCTCACTAATACACACTACAAGAAGAAACCTAACAGCACCTCCTTTCAATAATGTTCTGGTTAAATGTGTTTGGTAGGCACAGATTACACAGTTTTCATATACATTTAATAATTATTTTGTGACAGTAAGAGAGCATCATAACTGTCCAAATGTCCATCTTGCTTTCTCACGGTCAGAGTGCTAGGGCATGTGCAGGTGGAGTACTCTGCTGTTAGTGACCTAAAAGGACATTTGGACTGTCGGCTAGAATGTCCATCTATGTCTTGAACAACAGTTCTCTGGCTAAGAGATGATGGGGGTGGATGTGGCTTGATGACACAACTAGCTTTATCTCGTAAAAGTTGAATCCCACATGTAGAAAAGTTTCATTTGCTCATTTCTTTTAATCCAAATAAAAACTGGTGGAACTATCCCAGACAGGGTTAGAGGAGAAAGATAATGAAATACACTTTACAGTTTCCCAGTTAAAGGGGCAGTGAAGTCAAATAATGAGCCTTATGTGTTAGAAAGATGCATACCTGGACCATTAACTCAAACCGGTGGTTTAAGAAAAGAAAACCCCCTTATTTTAGAATTAATGAAAAAAACTTTATTATTCCTGCTAACTGGGGGCAGCTATTTTGGGTTTTTCTTCATTGCATCTGTTACTCTTATCTTGGAAGGGAAGTGATGTCAACTTCTGAATGCACCGTGTATAAAAAAAAACCCACCCAAAACTGTGGTTTACGACAAGACACTTCACTTTGATCAACCTGACTTGTACAACATAAATGTCCAGATAATATAATACTATTTAACTAAATATACATGTATATTTCAAACTGCATTAACAGAATGAATTGGGGTTATATTAATTTTTACTCCGAAAAAATCAAAAGAAAATATCCATACTATTAGGTCTATTTATAGGTTAGAGCAAAAACTACCACCCATGATAACCAGGGGTGCAGAAAGTACTCGCCCGCTCTGAAATGCAAGTAAACATTTGGCCAATGGTTCAAAAACGCAACTACCAGTCCGATGGGCGAGCTCTCTTTTTATGATTAACAGACTACTGAAACCGAGCCGGTCAAGTAAATTTTACTTGGTTCTAGTCTGGTGGGCTAGTGACATATTTTTTTTTTCTCCCCTGGATAACCAAGTGATACTTTTCTTTACTTTGGGACTACATAATTTGTTGACCTATGCAGGCCTTGACCGTAAGTTTTTTCAGTGGTAGCCCACCGGGGCTACCACGTTATAAATTCTAGTAGCCCTTAGTAAAAATTGGTAGCCCCATAAAGTTCTTTAAAAGAAAAGAGAAAAAAGAAAAATAATTTATTTTAATTTAAACGTTTTAGGGTGGGTTTTTGTAAATCATGAGCAAATGGACGAAACAAAACAACCGACTTGTTTGTATTTATTATTATTATTATTATTATTTATTGTTTTAGGCCTAATCGCGTAATGAAGGCTTACAAAATATTATTGAAACACTTCATACGGTTTTCACGAGTAGAACTCAGCTGTCTACTAATCGTACAATCTTCAGATCGATATTGCATATTTTAATACTTAAAATGGCTGCAACTACGTTCAATAGGTGTAATTTTGAAGAAACTTAACAAAACTTGCCTTTATTCCAAAACAATAGCGGTTTTTATTGATGACAATAAACTTGTAAATGCCGAAAGCCAATTATCCCAGATAGGGGATCGCCATGCGTGTTTGTGATATCACGTGACACGGTCAGATGTCATTTTCAGCGAGATTATCGCGCAAAGCGACAGCAAGAGAGATTTCATTAAAATTAATTTGTAAGAAAGATTAATATTTTTAACATTGAAAATATTCGTCAATTTATACATTTATTTAACATAGGTATAGATATTAATTTTGTAAACAATAATTTGACAATTTACATAGGTAGCCTTGAAGGAAATAAACCGCGATTGAATTATCTTTTAGTTTAGACTTCAGCTGCAGCAAATAGTCTTGATCATACAAAGCGTTTCTTATAAGTAGGCGTAAAAACAACGGGCCAGAAGCGGTCAAGCCCTTTATAAGGGCCCTATGGGCAACCTAGGGAGACGCCACAGCATCGTAAAGGTCTAAAATTAACGAGCTACTCTCGATTCACTAATATCAAAACCTATATTAGCTCGGCCATTTACCTTTCGACCGACCGTTCAAAATTGCGCCAAATTCCCTCAATCAAAATTGCGCACCCTTTTTCTCTTTGGCATTTAACTGCTCCATTCAAATTCCATAGCACCACCACCACCCCCACCCGCCTGCTACCGATTTGATCGGGCTGCTGGTGCTCCCTTGCACCTGCCAGTGCAGGCGGTCCCTCCTCTCCCCTCCCCCACCTTTCCTGTCATGGACGGAGGAGCCGGCCAAGGCCGGCTCTTGTGCCCACTACAGGCATGCGCTACAACAGCTTGTTCTGAATGTGTACGTAAAACCCTATGACATGACATGACATGATGGGCCGTGTTGTTGATTGTCGTAAAGGACTACGAATAGTTAACCCATGACCCAAATGAAAATTCCATGACCCATACGAACCTACCACTGGCAAATATACTCCTTTATTTCACTAAATCATATTGCGCAAGCGTCACCTGTGGGTCACACTAGGGGAGCAATTAACAGTTACAGGGACTCCTGACAGCACATGAAAGGTGGAATTTCAGACACGTCTTGTTGATTGTTGAATGACTGCACATGCCAAAACATTTGGTAGCCCGGCGGACTACCAGGGTTAGACAACTGGTAGTCCGCGTGAGAAATTGGTAGCCAAAACACCCCGGGCTACTGCTAAGGTCGAGCTCTGCCTATGCGTTTTAGATGGGACAGTCAACTTAAACAATGGTATTAGTATTACATGTACAGTATAACAAACCCTGTCAGTTGATAATGTCCATTGCCATTTTAAGGATGACAAGTTATTTGTTGCAGAATGTTTTAATTTTCTTTAGCAATATCAGGGTTGAAAATTAACATGAAAACCATGATCACCAGCAGGACCAGTTGAAAAAAAATCTCACTGGCCCTTCTCAAATTCCACTAGCCCTACAATTTTAATTTCACAGAGAAAATCAAAATTAGAATTTTCTTTGTTGAATTATAACCATGTGTATAGTCTGTTTGTGCCAAAAGGAAAATTATGAATTGGTTTGTAACTTCATAATGAATGAAGTTAAACTTCATATTAAAAAACATATTATTAAGTTCTAAACCCATACCAACCCAAATCACTTTTTTGAAAAATAAATACATTATAAATAAAAATATTTCTTTACAAATTACAATTAAATTATACAGATTAAATGTAAAAGATTAAAAGAAAAATGCTAGAACAGCCAATTTATGCAGCTTGACGTGCATTGTCTCTGAAGTAATCGATAATGCAGTACTTATTAAGAGACTAAAAGCTTAAAAGGTAGTACTGCGCATGTTTTAGTAAATTTAGTCTTGGAGTGGCAGTCCTCTGGATGAACTCTCCAGTAAAGGATTTCCTCATGAATGGCTGTCCTATAGACAACACACTAGATAAAGATTGATGGAATCATCCACTATTTTCCCAAATACCCATTGTGCAGAGATATGGCCCTGATCTTGTATTACAGTTTTGTTGTTCAGATTTACCTCGGATGTTCCATCAAGATTTAACACATGCAGTTTTATAAATATATTATTTTTTATTATTTAAACTGAGCTTCCAAAGTTATTTCAGATGGTATGGGTTTACAGTTTAATATATTACTACATTTTTATATGAATTTTATATTTGCATGTCAATTACTAGTAATTGACTTTTGGAATAATCCCTGTAGTAATGGGAAAATGTCATTGTTAGTGTGAATTAAAACTATTAGATAAATTTTGATTTTGTCCCAGAATAAAATACTAGTAAGCTAATTAAATAGGATTACTTTGTACCATAACGTTTAGTAACTAGATAATTACAGCGTATCCACTCCAGTCCATTCTATGTTTTGCATATACCATAGCTTGACACCCAATAGCCGATGTATTTTTCGTGCATTCATTCATTCATTCATTCATTTCAGTCCATTCCAATAAGCCGACAACTTGAAATTTTTTAAAAAAAAATTCAAGTTCTACAGTACGTAGAGCTATATTTGTTTACAGCCCCAGATAAAAATCATAGAAGCTGAGAATTAGTCTGGTCAGTCTGGCGCTGTCAACATACAGAACATGTTCAGTAATATTGTCTCCTGCCAGAATTGTAGTTCGCACCAGCTGTCTTTTGTCACATTGGTCATTCGATTCAGTTTTAGTGCGTTTCTTTTTTTTAACTGGTACCATACACGCCAGACTCTAAAATCAATGGTCGCCAACGGACTACTTTTATAAAATTCTTAGTTGCCCTTAGCTAATAAAGGTCGCCTATGGCGACCAGGCGACTGATAATTTTCGACCCTGCAATATGGTGACATGGGACCTGATCACTACATGATGCATCAGATTGGTAAAAAAAATGCATCACAATAACCTGTGCTGTTAATAATACTGGTAGGCCCTACTTATTCTTTTTGTGTCTAGAAGACTGCAATTGCTTGGTCTGATAATCTACCAAATATATAGAACATTGTGACACATGCCTGTTTCACCATTCCACAAAAATCAACATGATGCTACATTTTTTTCTTCAGTTCTAATCTAAGACTAATGCCTGATGTGATGCATTAAGTGTTGCTTAACAACCTGCTCATCAGATGCCACATTCAGTGGGATGGAACAAAATGGCTGTGCTGGTTGTATGTAACAGCCATCACATGATTACCATTTTAGAAATTAAATATACCAATATACTTGTTGATTTTAAGCAATAATGTGCTTTAAATATCATTGAATGTGCTTCCCAAAAGCCTTGCTTAGTAGTTCCTTTTAAATAAGGGACATAAACCAGTAGTAACCAGTGCTTGCCTGATGCACCATTGGTCTAGGATTAATTATTTGCTGCTAATAAGTGGCAGCAGCGAGCTTTCTCTAATTATTTTTGTTCTTGACCATGTTGGGTCATATACAGTATTTTAGAGTAATCAATAGTCGCACACATAAGGACAAACTGTAAAGTAAACGTGTTAGTATTACTGGAAAGCAATACAATAAAACAAATATTTACTTTACTAGTTGGTTCATATAGCACACTATTTGTTATTAATATCTACTGCTGAATTCATTTGCCAAGGCACATTTTAAAATATGAATAATTCAGTAACTAGTATGTATTAATTATGTGCTTGTGCTTAATCAAATAAATCCATCATTCCTTTTCAAAGTAAATATTATAATTGAAATATATCTTAAAATGTGTGTATCTGTGAGTGTATACATGTATGTATGAAACCCATATATATTCCAGAATGCATCTACATGTAAATGCAGATAAATTAAAAAACTATATTTATGGGGGAGCATTCCTTCTGAATCATCTGATCCCTTCCCTAGGATTTCCACCCCCTTCAGAGGCTCAATTTACATCTACTATTTTGCCAACCCTCTGAACTAAAGTCTTGAGGGGAAGAACTGCATGGATATTCTTCATTGATAACTTTATTTTAATTACATCCTTGAACTTTATATTTTTCAGAGCGAAGGTGCGGCCACGATCCGAACACGGAAGTTTATGACCAACCGCCTGCTATGCAGGAGGCAAATGGTAGGCAGCGTGAAATGGTTTTTAGTCCCCTACCGATCCAACTGGAGGGGACTATGTAGGTTTTATTTCCGTCTGTCCCACATGTTTTCCAGATGTTTTTGACTTTCATGATGATTTTCCATTTTTGTCGGAGTTATGGCCCTTGAACTTAGGAGATGTGAAAATTTGTTTTCCAGACTTTTTTTCAGAAGACCTTTAGATATTGAGCTGAGATTTTGTGTATAGGTTTATCACGTACTATTACAGATCAAGTTTGTCTGTCATGGTGATTTACCCAATTTTGACAGAGTTATGGCCCTTGAACTTAGGAGATGTGAAAATGTGTTTTTCGGATTTTTGCAATGCCTGGATATATCAACATGAAATTTTGTAATTAGCTTGATCATTTGTATATAGCTTTACAGATCAAGTTGAAGTTTCGTGGTGATTTACCCACTTTTCAGATTTATGGCCCTTGAATTTAGGGGACATGTATTGCTTTAGCAGTACTCTCAAAATGCTTGTTAATTTTGTATTGTGAACTAATTTTTCGAAGGTTAAAATGCCCAACACTTTTATCCAAAATAAACTAGTAAGCTTTGTATTAAGATGTAATCTGACCAGATGCTTATTTCCAGGCTAGACATCAGATATTAGAACATGCTAATAGTTTTGATTTGTTTTGTTTCTTAACATAGTGAGATTAAATATTACACACAAAAATTAAGTATTCCTACAAATTGGACATAACTTGACTGTTTTGAATAGGTGTTGTCCTTGTTTTTTGGTTTTTTCTTCTTTCATTGTCTGAATTTATTTATTCCCTGTACTGCAGTGGGTAGTATGTATTAAACCAGTTTCATTTGCACTGAAGAGAATACTTCCTCTTATTTTTAGGTTGTTGATGTTGTTCACCCAGGTAGGGCAACCGTTCCCAAGACGGAAATTCGCGAGAAGCTTGCAAGAATGTACAAGACGACTCCCGATGTCGTAGTTTGCTTTGGATTCCGAACGCAGTTTGGAGGTGGAAAGACAACAGGC
This sequence comes from Gigantopelta aegis, assembly GCF_016097555.1. NCBI lineage: Eukaryota > Metazoa > Mollusca > Gastropoda > Neomphalida > Peltospiridae > Gigantopelta > Gigantopelta aegis. The sequence goes on from NC_054706.1 coordinate 10,742,889, forward strand.
TTTGGGCTTGTTTACGACACTTTAGACTTTGCCAAGAAATTTGAACCAAAGTACCGATTATCAAGGGTAAAAACAATTTTATTTATTTAAAAATAAAATATTTAAAGTTAATTTTTTTATCTTTTAAAGTAGACCAGGGCAGGACGTAGCTCAGTGGTAAAGTTACCTGTCCGATACTTGGTCGGTCTGAGATTGATCCCCATCGGTGGGTCCATGGGTTATTTCTCATTCCAGCCATATGTGCTATCCTATCTGGGATTGTGCATATAAAAGATTCCTTGCTACTAATTAATGGAAAAATGTAGCACGTTTTCTCTCAAGACTATATGTCAAAAATAACTAATCTTTGATATCCAGTAACCTATGATTAATAAATGATCTCTAGTGGTGTCGTTAAACAAAACATACTTTTAATTTGTTCAAAGTAGACCTTTTGACTTGTGTTTGTCATGTCAGTATATTGCATGGCTAACAATGAATAAGTTATTACTGATAAATTGCTACAGATTTCTGAAATGTACTACCTCGAAATACTTCCAAGGGAATTCATCGTTTCCTTTGTGTGTATGCAGTCATTGTTTTTAAAACCCCAAAGTAGCTGCTCATGGGGGCATGAAATCCATTTGCAATGTAGAAAAACAAGCAGGTAGGTAAAAGTTTACGACTGGCGTGTGTATGTATCAACGGTATGTGGTGTCCTGTCTAGGTGTGCATGTAAAAGATCCCTTGTTGTGATGGAAACGGGTTAACTCTAAAGACTACATGTCAGAAATACCAAATATTTAACATCTACTAGCTGATGATTAATTTAATCTGTGTGCTCTAGTGATGTCATTAATAAAAACAAACCTTTTACTGACCAGGTAAATATTTTTGTCTGTAATAGATATATTTCTTCTCATTTATTAAAAAAGGCTGTCATTTGTCTGGAATTGTATGGGTGTTTTCTTTTCATGGTTATCTGAGTGAATTTTCACACCTCTGTGTGTCCAACCAGAAGAAAAATAGTTTTGTCTCCATCTGTCTGTCAGTTCCACATATAAACCTGATATTGTATACATAGCTCTATTATGTAGAGTTACAGATAAAGTTTGACTTTTATGAACATTTACAGACTTTTGACAGAGTTATGGCTTTTACATTTATAAAATATGACAATTTTTTGAGCCTGGTATTATCAGCCTTGGTGGTGTCGTGGTTAAGCTATTGGACATAAGACTGGTAAGTGCTGGGATCACAGCCTGGTACCGGCTCCCTCCCAGAGCGAGTTTTAACAGCTTGATAGGTAGGTGTAAGACCACTACACCCTCTTCTCGCTCACTAACCACTAACAACTAACTCGCTGTCCAGGACAGACAGCCCAGATAGCTGAGATGTGTGCCCAAGACAGCGTGCTTGAACCTTAATTGGCTATAAACATGGAAATAAGTTGAAATGAAATGAGCCTGGTAGGGGGCATGTGTTACTTTAGCAGAACTCTGAGAATGCTTGTTGTTTTTATAGCAAGGATTATATGAAAAGGTGGCAAAGCCTGGAAGGAAGCAGAGGAAAGAAAGGAAAAACCGACAGAAGAAGGTTCGAGGTACAGCAAAGGCAAAGGTTGGAGCAGGAAAAGACAAAAAGGTGAATATTTATATATACTGTCTGTATAGAACATTCAGTCTTAAATTAACTTTTACTTTAAGTAATATGTGATTGGAAAACAGAAATGTTTAATTTGGTCTTTAAAATCTACTGTTATCAATAAGTACTCTAAGTTATTAATGCAAAAAATTTAATCGATTGTTTTTTGGTGGGGTTTTTTGCATGTACACAGCAGTTTTACTAAAACTGTGTTATACTAAAACTGTGTTAATTAAAAAATTATAATTAGATATTAAAATTCTTGAGAAGTTTTCGACATGTCTAGTGTATTTTTATTTATCCTACAGCGTTGAAGCAGTTTATTACAACAGGTATTCCCTCCACTTTGTTTACACTCTCAGGTCCATTCAACATACACAAAGCAATTTCTGTTTCCTTCTTGTTTTTTGAATGGGCCTGAATGTGTGTGTATGTGTGTGTAGTATTTCCACATCCTTTGTATTTGTTGATAATTAACCTTCATAAATAAGAGTGTTGCAGTATTTATAAGTAATATTGTAGCATGCATTGTGCTGTGTTGTATTAGACCTGCCTTGCAATTTAGCACAAAACCTGTGTGATTTTGTAGCCTTTTGTTGATTACATACTCAGCGTTTTTCCTAAGTACTTGCTGCACAGATTCAATTGACCACTTTATAAAACATTTTTGTCTGGCTCAAAACGTTTCCTTTAAAAAAAATTAAAAATCTATTTTGGAATTTTTATTGTTTGAGAGCAGAATTTTCTCAGTGAAGCTTTGACACAAAGCCACTGACCTTAGTAAAATAATATTGGGCAGTATAAATCATTTTTAATAATGATAGATTTTTGGGGTTTTGTTTACCCTTTCGTTACAAATTCTTACTTTTAAATTATCAATTTTGTCAAATCCAGTGTTTTTCTAGTTGTCCTGGTCTTTGTAGTAAATGCAGTGATACGTACCTTGGATAATTAGGTCAGTGACTTTAAGTGCCTGGTCAATCAATTTTGGAACACCTGCTTTAAAACTTATGGAAAACGCTGATACTTGTGTTTTGACAGTTAGGTTAAAAATAACAAATGTTGACAAAAAATATGATTGCCATCTTTTTACCTATCAACCAAATAAGGTTACCTTTTACTACTACTACTATAGCTAGCATATTTAATTATTGATATAAATGTCACTGAAAAATGGATAGTCTGAATTATCCACTTTACAGTGACATTTATATCAATAATTAAATATGCTAGCTATAGTAGTAGTAGTAGAAAAGGGTAACCTTGTTTGGTTGATAGGTAAAAAGATGGCAATCATATTTTATTCAGAGGACTTTTAAACTGAAACTAAACCATGCATCATGAGACATTTTTTTTAAATCAAAATAGTAAATTGTGAACATTCATGTCAGTTAAGGACAATGTTTCAAACTACTAATATTAAATGGGGGTTATATTTTAAAATATGCACTTTTTTCCTCTTTTGGGGGGGGGGGGGGGGGGGGGTGGGGTCTTAATTGCTGACCAGGGCTACTTACAATGAGGGATTACAACTAGTTCACTAGTTAGTGTAATATACCTTCTTCTTTTTTTTTTGGGGGGGGGGGGGGGGGGGGGGGTCTTATATTCAAACCTGAGCTACTTATAATGAGAGGTTACAAACAAATCTTAAGTTTTGTAGCAGGCTTCTATGTTTAGAAATAGAAAATCCATTGCTCTCCTAATGGTAATCACAAACAAGAAGTTTCAAAGGAGAGCATTTCCACAAATCTGTAAAATGTATTTCCTTCATAGTGAATTGATGAAAGGCGAGTTTGAAAACATCGTTATTTTATTTTAGCGATTGTCATCCTCTGTTCATCTGGCACACAAAGGCCCCAGTAGTAGTGTTAGTCATATAGTGTGTCACTTGATTATTGCACCAATGTAGTCTTAATTGTTTTATTTGCTCACATTAATTTAATAATTTACTTAGTTCTTTAAATTAGCATTTTTGTTCTTTTTGTACTTAACACTTTTGGAATTGTCAATTATTGAGATGTTGTTTGTTAATAGCTGTAACCCTTTTGCTAATCGATGTTCACTTAAAAATAACAAACTAACAAGAAATGTGTTTATTTACAATTCCATCTAACTAATAATGATGACTTGACATTGGTTAATGCAACAAAATAGTGCATATTATGTTAATATTGAAGTCTGAAGAAAAGAAAAAATATGAGAGTAGTAGTGTGATGCTTATTTCTTCGTTTTATCAATCCACTGCACTAAAATCAGTCTTTATGGTTTTATCAATCCACTGCACTAAAATCAGTCTTTATGGTTTGACTTGAGCAGTTGCTCTTGCTCATGTATGCTCATGCAAAACTATTCATGTGGGCGCAAAACTGCTTGCCTCATCACATACTGATGTAGCTAATTTATTTTACTCCGAATTACTGTGAATTTTGACACCAAGCGCAATGAACTACATAATTTCCTTAGAGCAGTTTATTGCTTGCAGCTGATTTTCAAACCATAATAACTGTTCAAACTTAATTCATCCCCTGCAATTCTCCAAGGCAGTCGGCGGCAATACCATGGAGCTTTCGATGGAGTTTTTAATTCTCCAAGGCACCTTTTTTGCTGTGCCCTATAAAAAAAACCCACATTCACAGCATCTTTTGCTGTGGCCCTTTCACTTAATTTCAGGCATTGTAATTTGATCCTCCAATTACTAAGTATAATTAGTATCCCTGTGTGTTGCCTCTGCTTTCTCGATATATTTACCTTTATCATCATTTAATACACCGCTAGTGCTAGATATATAGAAATGTTCATCTCTTTCAAAGTATTACCAGTTTATGCTTTTGAAAACAAAATATGCATATGTTTCCTTATTGCTGAAATAGTAGGTCTGATGATAACCAAATTTAGTTTTTATGATGTAGGATGGACATATTTAGAAACAGCATCCATGAATGATATTATTTCATTTAAATTTGAAATTTAGAAATGTTTTACATTTAATTTTGATATTTCAAATACTTTGAAAGTAACTGGAGTAGTACCTTTGTAACTTCAAATTTTGGGCATAATCTTCTATTATGTTATATAGTTTGCTACTACAAAACATTGATCTGGCTTTTTATTATTATTATTATCTTGTTCATAATATGTTTGTCTTGGTAATGAAACAAAGTATAAAATCAAAATAATGATAATTAAATTGTGAGAATAAATAATTGCATCATTTTATATGATTCTTGCATATATATACTTTTTACAGAAACTTATTTCACAATAATAAATGAATTTTGTTAACACATTTTCTACATTTATTTCATTACCTACTTTACTGTGCTCTTCACACAGGTACAATGTACTATGTAAAATATGAATGTTTAACGTACCTTACCTTGTTATCAGTGTTCATAAAGTGTCATGTTCAGTACTCAACAAGTATTTACATAGTAATTCATTTTTCATTTGTTTAAAACTTGATTTTCATACTTTACAAGTAACATTTAGTCTCACTGTCCTGGGCACACACACCCACTATTTGGGCTGTCTGTTCAGGACAGGGATTGATGGTTGAGGTTGGCGAGAGAAAAGTTGATGTAGTGGCTTTTCACATCCCCACTGGCTCTGGGTGGGAGCCAGTACTTGCCAGCCTTAAAGGCGTACTGTCACAGATTTAAGGACCTTATTTCTCTAAAAATGAATAATAAATAAAAATTACATTTAATTGTTGGAAACCAAATCTTGCTATTGCATCACCTTAACTGAACCATGATGGAGTGAAATCCATATCATCCCTCCCGGTAATTTTATTTTTTGAATTGTGGACCATTGCCATAATTAATTATTTTTTACAAAATGTCATTAATAAATGGAGTATGGTGGTTATGAAGATGGTTGAATAAAGTACATTTAGGGACAAATCAAATTATTTTTGTTCAGATAATACTTTGTTAGACCCTTAAATAGGTAAGTGGACTGTGACAGTATGCCTTTAAGTTTGATGATCAGACAGGGCTATTTCTAGCACTCGCCAAATTTGCCACTTGCAAATTTAAAAATAGTTCGTACACTTTATTTCAATTTGGCAAAATGATTTTTGTAATAATTGATATTTTGTTTAAAAGAAACTTGCTTTGTGCAATTTTTTTATTTTAATGTAAAATTTGGCAAAATGTCTTGATCAATCAATTTGTTGAGGGCGAATTTAGAAACGATGGCAACTTTTATTTCAATTTAGACAAATGATTTTTGTAATAATTGATATTTTGTTTTAAAATAACTTGCTTTCTGCAATATTTTAAGTTTAATGTACAATTTGGCAAAATGTCTTGCTCAGTCAGTTTGCCCTGATCAGAGGTGTAAAAATATATAATACATACATACATGTATCTCGCTATTTTGTCAGTCTGAATACAGAATTTGTACTAGTCCTGTCTATAGAAGCATGTTATTGTTACAAAACAAACTTCACTTGAAGAAATAATTTCCAATGACATCAGAATATTTTTTTATTCTCACATTTGATACTAATTAAAATGTTTGAAATAAGAGTAATTTAAGTATGTGATATAAAGTAAAAAAATTAAAATGAAAATTAAGCAAGATGACACAGTCAGTCAGAAAAAAATGGTTGGATTGTAACAGTGATGGTTATATTTTTTAACATGTCCATCAAAAAGCAGAGCACCCAATCAGCAAAACATATTCTAACATGCACATATCTATTAAAGTAATATGCAAACTGCACTGAAAGCTATGCACAAAATGGCTCACCGGATAATACATTATATAATCCCACTAACTATCTTGGGAAAGGTCATTAGTGTCTCTGAAATCAAGCGGACTAGTACTTACTATACTCTGATTACACTATACCACTGATGTCAGTACGTTGCCTCTGATGTCAGTACGTAAGTGATGTGTATTTTTGTACTTTCTTAATTTGTATGCATTTATATCTTTTATTAAATGTCTTTTTTTCTTCTTTTTCTTTTTCAGTAACCCAGATGGAAGATCATTTCTGTGGTTTTGTATTAAATTAAAACTATTGGGGAACTATACTTTTGTTTTCTCATTTGTCATTCATGTGGTGTTGATGTGACTCAAACGCCGTACTACAGAAGTGTAATATGTTCTGTGTGTAATTTTCTGAATGACCAGATTCCTTGGATTGGTGGCACCAGATGCTTGTACTTCTTGTTCATTCATTTGTTGGATTTGTTTAAAGGAAGACTAAGATTAGGCTTTTTGACATCTGTGTTCTATTTGTTTTACATGATTTTTTTTTTTATATAACATTTAAAAACAAATCATACTTAATTAAATATCAGTCAGTATACTGACACTTTCACTATTTAATAGATGCAGCCATTGTTTTAGCCTAGAATAACATACTGAATTTGCCAAACTGTTCTATTAAATACAAAATCTCAACTTACAGGTCACTTTTCTCAGTTTGACAGATTATCAATCCCAAAAAGCAGTTTCAAATAGGATATAGTTTTGAGAGAGAGAATGAAATGTTTTATTTAACGATGCACTCAACACATTTTATTTATGGTTATATGGCATCAGACATATGGTTATGGACCACACAGATATTGAGAGAGGAAACCTGCTGACGCCACTTCATCAGGCTTGCAAGCGGGCCCTTATTTTCCTAATTTTCTTATTTTTTGACAGCAGCCCTAATATTCCTTATTAAAGCTTCAAAATCCTAAAAAGCCCTAATTTTTTGGTGAAAATCCAAACTTTTCAAATTTTTTCATAAATGCAAGATAAAATAAGTGTTGGAATTAATTAAATCTAGCCTTAGTATACTTTCAGATAATGAATATGTTGACTTTCAGATAATGAATATGTTGAATTAATGTATTTCTCAGAAGACATCTTGGTGGTTATCGGCATCATATTCAGCATGGATTTGCACCATATCAGATTACTTTAATCTGGTTGTATTGATATGCTGAATATCGCTGTTGATGACCATTGGCATGATCTTCTGAGTTGGTAATTAGCTTTTGTATTTATGTTCTCCCTGGAGGTGAGTACAGAATGTTTTTGTTTTATATTGATTATTGAATTTCAGTCCTTATTTTTGTCCAAAAACTCCTAAAAATAGCCCTTATTTTTTAAGAATTTTGCCCTAAAAAAAGCCCTTATCTTTCACAAAATCTTGCTTGAAAGCCTGCTTCATGAGCTAATCTTTTTCGATAAGCAGCAAAGGTTCTTTTATATGCACAATCTCAGACAGGGTAGTACATACCACAGCTTTTGATATACTAGTCGTGGTGCACTGGTAGGAACCAGAAATAGCCCAATGGGCCCACTGACGAGGATCGATCCCAGACCAACCGCACATGGAACGAGCACTTTACCACTGGGCTTGGTCCCGCCCCTGGGAGAGAGTGAGCTAGTGTCAAAGCGACCATCATGGTTATTTCGTATAGGATGATGTGCTGCATCATATTCCATTGAAGGTCAGCTTTGAAAAGTGTATCACCAGAGGTAATTGAAGGTCAAAGGTACAAATTTGAAGAAAATTGTCAATTTTAATTTTCTTCATAAATATTAAGTTCAACGCCATATATATACCTTTTAAATGGGATTACTTAAAAACACATTAAATAAAACCACCGACTTCATATCCTACACGCAAATGCCCTCCAGCCACTAAGCTCAATAACACACTTGTGTAATAATGAGAAATGAAATCGGGCAATTGCTCGACGCTTGGAAGCGAAGAATGACTTCCAAGAGCATAAAAATCGATCGACGAATAATTGTTGGGTACTGGTTGCAACGAGAATAAAACCACCTACTCCATATCATAGACGTAATTGCGCTCTACCAGCATCGTGGTAGGCCATCGGTCTACAGGCTGGTAGGTACTGGGTTCGGATCCCAGTCGAGGCATGGGATTTTTTATGCAGATACCTACTCCAAACCCTGAGTGAGTGCTCCGCAAGGCTCAATGAGTAGGTGTAAACCACTTGCACCGACCAGTAATCCATAACTGGTTCAACAAAGGCCATGATTTGTGCTATCTTGCCTGTGGGAAGCGCAAATAAAAGATCCCTTGCTGCTAATCGGAAAGAGTAGCCCATGAAGTGGCGACAGCGGGTTTCCTCTCAAAATCTGTGTGGTCCGTAACCATATGTCTGACGCCATATAACCGTAAATAAAATGTGTTGAGTGCGTCTTTAAATAAAACATTTTTTTCCATTGACTCCATATCATAGAGGACATCGCACTTTTCCCAGTAAGTTGAATATTCTTAAACAACAAATGACATCATTGTTAGACAAATTGAAGCGCAATTTCGCTCCCCAACATGGGCGGATCCAGGAAATATTTTTAGGGGGGGGGGGGGGGGGGGGGGACCAAAAAAGAAGGGCACATTGACTCGTCAAAAGGGCACCTTACTACAAGTTTTGATATTTACAATTAATATGAATTCCTACAGTTCTACGTCATAATATACTAGCAATAATGAAGTAAATTGGCGTCACTCGCGTTAGAACCTCAATGGGGCCCCATTGAGACTCAATAACACAGACACATATCTGCAAGCTTGCGCATGTACACGAAAATCTTGATTTCATTTATCTACAATATAATTATTGTTTACTTAAAAAAAAAAAAATCTACAAACAAAAAGGGCACTTGGACATTTTGAGGGCACTTGAACAATTTTTTGGGGGGACGCGTCCCCCTGGTCCCCCCCTTGGATCCGCCCATGCCCAAAGCATAAACACCTATGCAGGGCCGTAGCTAGGATTTTTTGTTTGTGGGGGGCAACTGAGTAGTTAATAGTCTAAAACGAAAATAAAGCCATCCATTTATATCTTACCAGGCACAGCGCTCAACCCACTAAGCTCAATATTATCATTATGTTAGTGACAAATGACGTCATGCAATTGTTATATGCTTGGGAGGTAAGTTTGGCTCCCCACATCTTAAACAACGATTTAAGAATCGTTGGACACTGGCTGGGACAAGAATAAAACCATAGACTTCACATCTTATATGACAATGCACTCGAAACACTGCATTTAATGTTGTCATTATGATTATGTTACAATGACAAATGACATCACACAATTGTTGACTTTTTGAAGCCAAGTTTGTTTAGCCACAGCACAAAACAACGATTTAAGAATATTTGGGTACTGGTTGTGACGAGAATAAAACCATCTACTTTATATCTTGTCAGGCTCAACCCACTAAGCTCAATTTTATCATCATGCTACTGTAATTACAAATGACTTCACTCAATAGTTACATGCATGGAAGGTAACGTTGGCTCCCAGCAGCTTAATCAACGATTTAAGAATGGTTAGGATGAGAATAAAACTATCGACTACATGACCTTGCACTCCATAGGCTTACTGGCTTCAATTTTTTGTTGGGTTTGTTTTTTCTTTTGTTTTTTGGGGGGGAGGGGCAGACGGCTTTTTGGCCGAATTAAATGAAAATGCCGGAATCTGAACAACATTTATTATTATTAGCAGTAAGCCAAACGGCTATATAAAGTTGCAAACAAATCACTACCATTTTCACATCTATTACAACTATTATTTGCCATTGTGATTACGTCACGGAGAGAAATGTTTAGTTATTACACGTTTCTAAATACAGTTTGGCTCCGCACAGCTATCTAAAAAAGGTTGTGCACTGGTGGAGACCGAAATAAAACCATCTAGTTCATAAAACCCCCCAGCTTAATCAACGATTTAAGAATCGTTAGGCACTGGTTGGGATGATAATAAAACCACAGACTCAACATCCTACACGCCAATGCCCTCTACCCACTAATTTCAATATCACACTTGTGTAGCAATGGCAAATGACGTCACGCAATTATTAGACGCTTGGAAGCGAAGAATGACTTCCAAAAACATAAAATTCAATCTACAAATCGTTTGGCACTGGTTGGAACCATAATGTAACCATCGACTCCATATTATAGAAGACATCGCGCTCTTCCCACTAAGCTAAATATCATTATGTTAAACCACTAACGACATCATTGTTAGACGATTTGAAGCGCAGTTTGTCTCCCGACAGCACAAATACATATCTAATAATTGTAGGGCACTGGTGAGGACGAAAATAAAACCATCAACTTCATATGTTAGCAGGCATAGCGCTCAACCCAGAAGCTCAATATTAGCATTATGTTACAATGACGAATGACGTCACGCAATTGTTACATGATTGGAAGGTGGGTTTGGCTCCCCACAGCTTAAACACTGGTTGGGACAAGAATAAAACCATAGACTCTTTGAAGCGAAGTTTGCCTACCCACATCACAAACAACAATCTAAGAATTTTTGGGCACTGGTTGGGATGATAATAAAACCATCGACTTCATAATCTACACGACATCGTGCTCCAATTTGGGGGTGGGGGGGGGGGGGGGGGGGCACTGGTTGGGATGATAATAAAATCATTGACTTCATTAATTTCATAACCTACATGACATCGCGCTTCATAGTCGTACGGGCTACAGTTCATGGGGGTAGGGGGTAGGGGGTGGGGGCATGCTGCTCTTTGAACGAATTGAACAAAAATGCCCGAATCTGAACAACATGTATTCATATTAGCATTACGCCAAACGGCTATATAGGGTTGTAAACGAATCACTACTATTTTTACATCGATTACAACTAATGTTTGCCATTATGATTATGTTACAATGACAAAAATAGTCATGCACTTGTTTGACGCTTAGAAGCGCACTTTGGCTCCACACAGCATAAACGACTATCTAAAAATTGTTGGGCACTGGCTGTGACGAGAATAAAACCATCTACTTTATATCTTACCAGGCATAGCGCTCAACCCACTAAGCTCAATATTATCATTATGCTACTGTAATAACAAATGGCATCACCCAATAGTTAATGCATGGAAGGTAAGTTTGGCTCCCCGCAGCTTAATCAACGATTTAAGAATCGTTGGCACTGTTTGGGATGATGATAAAACAATCGGTTTCATAATCTACATGACTGCGCTCCATAGGCTCCACGGGCTTCGATTTAAAAAAAAAAAAAAAAAATGGGGGGGGGGGGGGGGGGGGGTGACCGATTTAAACGAAAATGCCAGAATCTGAACATTTATTCATATCGGCAATACGCCAAATGGCTATATAGGGTTGGAAACGAGTCCCTACCATTTTTACATCGATTACAACTAAATTTTGCCATTATGATCATGTTAAAATGACAAATATACATACAGTCATGCAATTATTACACTTTTACCGGCGTCGTGGCAGGCCATCGGTCTATAGGCTGGTAGGTACTGGGTTCGGATCCCAGTCGAGGCATGGTATTTTTAATCCAGAGACTGACTCCAAACCCTGAGTGAGTGCTCCGCAAGGCTCAATGGGTAGGTGTAAACCACTTGCACCGACCAGTGATCCATAACTGGTTCAACAAAGGCCATGGTTTGTGCTATCCTGCCTGTGGGAAGCGCAAATAAAAGATCCCTTGCTGCTAATCGGAAGAGTAGCCCATGTAGTGGCGACAGCGGGTTTCCTCTCAAAATCTGTGTTGTCCTTAACCATATGTCTGACGCCATATAACCGTAAATAAAATGTGTTGAGTGCGTCGTTAAATAAAACATTTCTTCTTATTACACGTTTGTAAGTAGTTTGGCTCCCCACAGCTATCTAAAAATTGTTTCGCACTGGTGGGGACGAAAATAAAATCATATATCAGGGCCGTAGCTAGGATTTTTTGTTGGGGGGGGGGGGCAACTGAGTAGGTAATAGTCTAAAACTCCTTAAACAGTTAAGAAGAGAATTTTCTTTAAGTTTGTATAAGGCTTTCCGGATCCCCCCCCCCCCCCCCCCCCCCCGCCAGCTACGGCCCTGTATATGTACTTATCATGCTACAATGACATGATATCACTCAATAGTTACATGCATGGAAGGTAAATTTGGCTCCCCTCAGCTTAATCAACGATTTCAGAATCGTTGGTCACTGGCTGGGACGATAATAAAACCATAGACTTAAATATCCTACCCACTTTCAATATTACACTTATGTAACAATGATAAATGACGTCACGCTATTGTTAGACACTTGGAAGCGAGGAATGACTTCCAAACGCATACAAATCAATCTAGGTCCTACAAATCGTTGAGCACTGGTTGGAACGATAATAAAACCATCGACTCCATAACATAGACCACATCGCATTTATATTACAATGGCAAATGGCATAATTATAAGACGATTTGAAGGGCAGTTTGGCTCCCCACAACATAAACGCCTATCTAATAACTGTTGGGCACTGGTGGGGACGAAAATAAAACCATCTACTTTATATCTTACCAGCGCTCAACCCACTAAGCTCAATATATCATTCTTCTACTGTCATCACAAATGACATCACTCAATAGTTACATGCATGGGAGGTAACTTTGGCTCTCAGCAGCTTAATCAACGATTTAAGAATCGTAAGTCTCTGGTTAGGATGAGAATAAAACCATCAACTTCATAACCTACATGACCTCGCGCTCCATAGGCGTACGGGCTTCAATTTGTTTTTGGGGTTTTTTTGTGTGGGTTTTTTCGGGGGTGGGGTGGGGGCAGACTGCTTTTTGGCCGAATTAAAAGAAAATGGCCGAATCTGAATAACATTTATTCATATTAGCATTAAGCCAAACGGCTATATAGGGTTGCAAACAAATCACTTCCATTTTTACATCGATGACAACTACTTTTTGCCATTGTTGATTACGTTACAGTGACAAATGTTTAGTTATTACACGTTTGTAAACACAGTTTGGCTCCCCACAGCTATCTAAAAACTGTTGCGCACTGGTGGAGACAAAAATAAAACCATCTACTTCACATAATACTAGGCATAGTGCTCAACCTACAAAGCTCAATATTATTATAATGCTACAATCACAAATGACATCACTCAACAGTGACATGCATTAAAGGTAAGTCTGGCTCCCAGCAGCTTAATCGTTAATAGGCACTTCATATGTTACCAGGCATAGCGCTCAACCCACGAAGCTCAATATTAGCATTATGTTACAATGACGAATGACGTCACGCAATTGTTACATGATTGGAAGGTAGGTTTGGCTCCCCACAGCTTAAACACTGGTTGGGACAAGAATAAAACCATAGACTCTTTGGAGCGAAGTTTGCCTACCCACATCACAAACAACAATCTAAGAATGTTTGGGCACTGGTTGGGGTGATAATAAAACCATCGACTTCATAACCTACACGACATCGTGCTCCATGGGCGTACGGTTTCCAATTTGTGTGTGGGGGGGGGGGGGGGGGGGGGGGGCTTCTTTTTGTCCGAATTAAACGAAAATGCCCGAATCTAAACAACAACATTTATTCATATTAGCATTAAGCCAAACGGCTATATAGGGTTTGAAAACGAATCACAAGTTATTTTTGTCATTATGATTGTTACAATGACAAATACAGTCATGCAATTGTTACACGCTTAGAAGCCCAGTTTGACTCCCCGCAGCATAAACGCCTATTTAATAATTGTTGGGCACTGGTGGGGAAAAAAATAAAACCATCCATTTCATATCTTACCAGGCATAGCGCTCAACCCACGAAGCTAAATATTATCATTATGTTACAATGACAAATGACGTCAAGCAATTGTTACATGATTGTAAGGTAAGTTTGGCTCTCCACAGCTTAAACGCTGGTTGGGACCAGAACAAAATCATATAATAGACTTCACATGTTACAAGATTTGTAAGGGTTGGGTGGGGCAGGCTGCGTTTTGGCTGAATTAAACGAAAATGCCCGAATCTGAACAACAGCATTTATTCATATTGGCCTTACCATGGTTTGTGCTATCCTGCCTGTGGGAAGCGCAAATAAAAGATCCCTTGCTGCCTGTCGTAAAAGAGTAGCCTATGTGGAGACAGCGGGTTTCCTCTTAAAAACAGTGTCAGAATGACCATATGTTTGACGTCCAATAGCCGATTATAAGATAAAAAAAAAAATCAATGTGCTCTAGTGGCGTCGTTAAATAAAAAAACTTTACTTTATTCATATTGGCCTTATGCCAAATGGCTATATAGGGTTACAAACGAGTCACTACCATTTTTACATCGATTACAAATAATGTTTGCTGTTATGATTATGTTACAATGACAAATATAGTCCTGCAATTGTTAGAAGTTGTAAGCGCAGTTTGGTACCCACGGCTATCTAAAAATTTATCGAATACCTTCATTGAATACCAGGGACAGGGCAGCAATTGGACTGTGGACAAAGTTCTCAATGTTACTATCCACATGGCTCACTATTGACCAATCAAGGGAGGATCAAGCGATATTCCTCTCCCCATCTAGCTCAGATCCAAGCACGCCATCATCAATGTCAAGAACAGAGATCAGAAATGCTTCATGTGGTCGGTCATGGCGGCATTACACCCAGTTAAACGAGATGCAGAGTGGGTGACTAAGTATACTCAACACGTTAGTCAACTAGACTTGAAATGCTTCATGTGGTCGGTCATGGCGGCATTACACCCAGTTAAACGAGATGCAGAGTGGGTGACTAAGTATACTCAACACGTTAGTCAACTAGACTTGAAAGGGATCATCTTTCCAGTCAAGATGGTGGACTTTCCCAAGTTTGAGACACAGAACAACATTTCCATCAACGTGTTTGGTTATGACAAGGGAAATGCTGATGA
Source organism: Gigantopelta aegis (assembly GCF_016097555.1). Taxonomy (NCBI): domain Eukaryota; kingdom Metazoa; phylum Mollusca; class Gastropoda; order Neomphalida; family Peltospiridae; genus Gigantopelta; species Gigantopelta aegis. The sequence goes on from NC_054706.1 coordinate 10,758,201, forward strand.
TTTCTGACAGTAAAAAATCACATTATTGCTGGATCAAGGACCTGAGTCACCTTTTAGGTGATAGAACGAACCACAACGGTAAAACATTCTACTGTCCTTACTGTCTCCATGGATTCACGAAAGAGCGACTGCACAAAGACCATATGCCTTTATGTCAGATACATGGCCCTCAAAAGGTGGAATTCCCCAAGGAAGAGGACAAGTGGCTCTTTTACAAAGATACCAAGAGACAGCTGAAAGTGACAAACATAATCTATGCTGACTTGGAATGTTTTCAAGTTCCAATTTCGAGATGTGAGAAAAACCCAACCTCTTCCTACACTGAGCAAATTATCAATCACGTCCCTTGTGGATTTTCTTACAAAGTGGTAGGTCTAACGCAAGAACACTGTAAACTGCCAGTCGTGTACAGAGGATCCGATGCAGCAGATAAATTTGTGGAATGCATCGTCCAGAGGATATAGAGCGTCGATTTAAACGTTGCGAGCCAGTGCATATTACGGGAAGGGTTTGGCAAAGCTTCAAAAAAGCAACTCATTGTCACATCTGCAAGAAGAAGTTGGGAGATGATTGAGTAAAGAATTACTGTCACGTGACCGGAACCTTTCGTGGAGCAGCTCACAATGGGTGCAACACAAACTACTGGGCGCATCTCTGTCGTTTTACATAACTTGGGGGGGGGGGGGGGGGGGGGGGCAGCTGCGTTTTTGGACGAATTAAAGAAAATGCCCGAATCTGAACAACATTTATTTATATTAGCATTGAGCTAAACGGCTATATAGGGTTGCAAACAAATCACTACCATTTTTGCATTGATTACAAATAATCTTTGCCATTATGATGTTACAATGACAAATATAGTCATACAATTGTTAGACGCTCAGAAGCGCAGTTTGACCCCACACAGCATAAACAACTATCTAAAAAATTGTTGGGCACTGGTGGAGACGAAAATAAAACCAACGATTTCATATTTTACCAGGCATAGTGCTCAACCAACTAAGCTCAATATTATCATAATGCTACAATCATAAATGACATCATCATTAGTTACATGCATGGAAGATAAGTTTGGCTCCCCGCAGCTTAACCAACTATTTAAGAAACGTTAGGCACTGGTTGGGATGAGAATAAAACAACCGACTTCATATCCTACACACTACTGCCCTCTGCCCACTAATTTCAATACATACTTCTGTAACGATGACAAATGACGTCACGCTTGGAAGAGAAGAATGACTTCCAGAAGCATAAAAATCGATCTATGAATCGTTGGGCACTGGTTGAAACGATAATAATACCATCCACCCCATATCATAGACGACATCGCGCTCTACCCACTAAGCTCAATATTGTCATTATGTTAGAATGGCAAATGATATAATTTTTAAATGTTTGTAACTATTTTATATGATAGTTTTGAGTTATTTTTGTCTAATTTGGTATACTTTTATAGAAAATTACAAATATAAATATCTATTTTGTACTTTATGTTACCCATTATGTCAGTCATTATGTAATAATGTTTTAGTACCGTAACATTGTGTCAGTATCAGTATCGTAATGTAAAATTATTTTACTGTACTGACAATATTTTACAGAAATGACTAATAGTGGAGCTAATTTTAATTAGATTAATAAATATATACTTGCATAAAAATTAGACGAAAGGAAAGAGAGAGAGAGTGTGAGTAAGGGAAAGATATTTGTAAATAATGAAAGCATTTTCTCTGTATTAATGCAAGTTGATTCTTGTTTGATATGTTTAAAAATATTAACCCAGTCTCGTCTTTTTAACCAAAACAACAAATATTTAATGAAATGTTTGTAGATCGACCACCGTTGATCAAATTTGGTCCAGTCACAATTGCGAAATGCAAGAAACTTTTCAGTATTATAATTAATTTTTAGTTAAACGATTGTGCATTTGGTACTACCCCGATATACTTCATCCTATATATATATATATATATATATATATATATATATATATATATATATATATATATATATATATATATACTGCTTTGCAAATAATATAATTAAATTTAATATATCATCTGCCCTATGATTATCATGTATTTAAAATATTGTATCAGTTCTGTAACTGTTAAATGAAGATGTGTAATATGAGTACAATCTTCTTTTTCTTTCTTTTTTAGCAATCCTGTAGGTTTTGCCAAAATGTTTGTATTAATGGACAGAACCAAAACAAATGAATAAGAATTTCTGGAGCAGATTTACAGAATGAGCATTTATTATCTTGTTGAATTTTTATTTTACAGAGAAATGTGTTTGTAGACAGTATTCGGTGTTCTAGTCTATATTGTAACCACTTCAAATTCGTGTCCATAGTTATTTTATGGTAAAGACTATAATATGCGTTTTTCCAATTAAACGAATTTGTAAGAAAAAGTTCATTAATCCATTTCTTTTGTGAGTTTGGTTTGCAGTTGGTTTTTGAAAGAATGTTATAAATTCTCTGACAACCTTTCTTGTCTTGTAACATATTTTTGTCAGGATAGGTATTGGTGGTCTTTGTATATTACAGTTATACTTATCGAAAACATATTTATTTATTAAGTCCCTTACAGCATTTAAACATTCTTGTATTTCAATAACATTTGTGTCCTGTAGTATATTGTGTATGTAGTCTACATTTTGTATCTTACCTTCATTATCAGTTAGATCATATATGAAGACAATTCCTTTTTCAAACCATTTTATATAGAATACATGTTTGCCTCCGACATTCACACCTTCGTTATACCATATAGGGTGATGTAAAATATCTATCCATGGCGTTATTTGTATTTTATTTAAAAGATAGCCCATGCCTGAAATGTGTCATCCCAAAATTTATTATCTAATATTTTAAAAATTGTTTTACAAATTCCGTTCCAAAATTAACGTTATGCAAATTTGGATATGTCAGTTTTAGAGCACATGTCCATTTTGATTCTTTATGTATATATCTCCGAAACCATGACACTTTTAATGCATTTATAAAATAATGTATTTTAAACACCATGAGTCCTCCTTCTTCATATTGTTTAGTTATTATGTTGCGCTTTATTCTATCAATAGAACCATTCCAAATAAATTAAAAAAAATAAATGGTTTAATTCGTTGATAGTTTGGTCTGTCGAGTTAGGCAATGTTAAAATTAAATGGTTAACTACTGTTATACCAAATGGAGTTAATAGTCTTTTAGACCACTGTATCAATAAGATTTTCTTATTGTAATTAACAGTTACCATATCTGTAAGATTAGTTGAAAAATCAACTCCCAGTAAAGTGAAGATTCCTTTATCCAAGTCAATTTTAGATCAGGACAGAGTATTTCGGTGCTATTTTTACGATTACCAAACCATATAATCTTAGTTTCGTCTATTTTTGCACGAAGGCCGGAGGCATTTGCATAGAATTTTAAAAATTGGAAAGCAGTATCGTAAAGTCTGTTCTGTTGCATCTAACGTAATTGTCATCTGCGTATTGTGATATAAGAAACTCTTGATTTCCAATTGAAATCCCTTTAATATGATTATTTGTTCTTATTAATAAAGCTAAATTTTCTGCACAGAATACGAAAATATATGGTGATAATGGGTCTCCTTGTCTACATCCTCTAGATATTTTGAACCATTCAGTTGTTTGTCCATTTACAATTACACAAGATTTAATATCAAAATAAAACGTTTCAATCCATTTTGTAATAGAATCTCCGAAATTAAAAAAATTGAAGGTCTTGAGAATGAAAGGCCAGGCAACAAAATCAAATGCTTTCTCAAAACCAGTTAATAAAAGAATGCCTGGAATTTTATTCTTTTCTGTATAATGGAACAAGTCATAGAGATTTCTAATGTTTTCACGGATGTATCTTTCAGATATAAAGCCCGTTTGGTCTTCATTTATTAAGCAAGGTAAAACAGTTTTAATTCTATTGGCTATTCAACTTGATGCAATTTTATATTAGACATTTAGCAAAGATATAGGTCTCCAATTTTTTAAATATTGTTTATTTTTGTCCTTTTTGGGAATACAAGTTATAACGCCGTCTTTTGGGGTTGATGAGAGTTCACCTATATAACAACTATAAGTTATTGCTTTAGTAAGATTCCTACCTATATATGTCCAAATCTTTTTAAAGAATTCTGCTGTGAACCCATCGGACCCTGGACGTTTATTATTTGTCATATTTTTTAAGCAAGATAGTATTTCATCTTCTTTAAGCAAACCTTCCAGGTTATTATTCTTTTGTTGTTCAGTAAGTTTTGGTATATGTAAAAAGTTCAATATTTCTTCTAAATTATCATCATTAATAGGTCTGGATTTATAAAGATTTTCATAAAACAGGTTTACTTCTTTCGTAATTTCAGTATCAGTTTCAGTTAACAGACCATTTGATTTGAATACATTTGGCATAGCTTTGCTTATATAGTTACGATTTTTCATATTACAAAAATATTTAGTCGGTTTTTCTCCTTCATCTATCCATTTACTACGAGATCTCATTATTTGCCCCTATAGCGTTTTGTCTCTAATCTTTCTAAATTCAGTACGTTTTTCTTCTACAGTAATTCTGGTAAGTATTATTGCATATACGTTTTTGTAATATGTTATTAATAGCAGGGTTTTAAACTTGCCAGGTTTTCATTGCATTATAAAAATATCGCTCAATTGTTTTCCATCGGTAACCAGTGTAATAGGGCCTTCGGGCTATGTTTCCTAAGGCAATGTTAGACAGGCAGCGAGAGGTCAGCTGACAGCGATTGACCAATGACGGCGCCTCGTATGACTGTAGGAAGCTAGCGGAAATTTTAAGGAAAAGTTTCCGCTGTGTATTAGGGACCAGTCAAGCTAGAGGTCAGCTGATACTGGCTGACCAATAGCGGCGCACTGACTGATGTTGGGAGGCGTTCGGCACGTCTCTGTCTTTCCACAAGAGGGGAAAATAACCAGGGATTTGACCAATCAGATAGCAGTCTGTGTTTGGAAATCTGTGCGGGTCTTTGGGATAGTCACTTCCATTTGAATTTCCCAACACAGCAGCGTAAAATTAACTTTTTCTCCCACCGTCCCACCCTCTTCACCTTGTTGTTAAAATGTATGTTGTTGTTAGTTTAGTAGTAGTTGTAGTTTGAATAGGAATACATGGTTATTAATTGGTGTTTTCAAATTAGTGTGTGCATTCAACGAATGCAAAGAATACGTTTGTGTATTCCCACCTCAAAATAAACCATGAATTTTCTCCCAAACCTGTGTGACTGTTTCTTGTTTATTCATATTATATATTTAAGTACTGATATTAATTCTATGTTATGCTCTTTGTCTAATTTTGTTATTTCTTCTATTAGTCCGCTTTTTGATTGATTTGGTAGCTTTTTCATATAGCTAGTGTAAGAAATAGGTTTGCCTCGTATTTCCATAAGTAGCACTTCCAAAAACAGTTGATCATTAATAGATAAACCTGGAAAGTCGGTGTTAGTTGTATTATAATCTTGATCAGTTCTTGTTTCAGTATATTGTGTTTTGACATTTTCTATTACTTGTTTTACAGTCTGTAGGCCTACATATTCTTTATCCTTCAATAATGAGTTATTAAATTTCCAGAATGTTTTTCTTTTATTTGGTTTTGAGTGTATAAATTTAAAAACAACCATTGAATGGTCAGTCCTATAACCTGTTTCAATATAAGCTTCTCCTATTTGTGTTAGAAAGGTATCAGTTACAAGAATGAAATCTAACCGTCCTTGTTTATTACCATTATAAGTTCTCCATGTGAATTCTTTTTTCTCAATATTAAGTTCCCTCCACACGTCATCTAGATTGAATTCTGTACATAGATGTAAAACTTTATCTCTCGATTTAGAATTGTTTATATTTAAATAACCTTTGGTCTCCTTGTCGGGATTCATCACCAAATTAAAATCTCCAGAAATAATTACTATATCATTGCCATTTTTTTTTTTATATCTTGCTCATAGACAGTAGGATTATCTCTGTTGGGTCCATAAATGTTAATAACAGTAATTTGTTTACCTTTAATATTTAAAGCAGAAGCTTGTTACCATTTGTATCATGTTTAATTTTATTTAGTTTATATTTAAAGTTATTATTGAGCAGGATAGCGACGCCTCTACTTTGCGATGTATGCGAACTAAAATAACATTCAAATCCCCATTGAGACCTAATATAAGTTTCTTCTTTCTCTATGAAATGTGTATCTTGTTTGCAATAAACAGAATATTTTTTCTGTTTAAAAAAATTCAATACATCTTTTCGTTTTTCTTTAGACCCTAGTCCCTGGCAATTTAATGTAAAAAATGTAATTTGGTCAGTCATGGTTAATAGAAGTAACATTGGATATTTGTGTTCTTTCAACTGTAGATATGAGCATGATGACACAATAGTTGAGACTGTATATATATATAACTACATAAACAAAGCTGACTGTTAGAGAAAAAACTTTCTTTTACACTAGAAGAAAGACAGTTAAAGAATAGAATAGCAACACAAAGAAAAAACATATACACGTACTTACCCAAGAATGGTGCGTGACTACCAGGAGCAGAAATATCGAAATTAGTTTGTCGTTGTGAGGGCTTTCAAATACAGGCCCTATATGTTCCTTTTATATAAAGAATTATGCATTTTTAATCACCACTCTATAGTGTATGTTATGTATATGTTACAGTTTGTGTAATATACATAATAAATACATATCCGTGCAAAAAATTATACATGTACACATATACAATTAAGTCGTACCGTGCATACTTATACTAAATGTATGCAAACATTTATAAAAACATACTGACAAAATATCAATACACACACGCACGCACACACATACACACACACACACACACACACACACACACACACACACACACACACACACACACATATACAGGCCTAATTAATAGTATGCATTTTTTTCTTTGGATTTTTTTATAGGAATAAAATACAGTAACCTCAGTTCGTTATATCAATGCACATTGAACTAAATGCCATGATACTATAATTTAGCATATATTATATGCCTATTATGCCCGGCGCAGACGAGCGTTTTTTAACGCATGCGTCTGCGTTAAAAAACGTACACTCAACGCAGACGGATGCGTCTCGTGTGCGCCTACCTGCGATGCGTTCCTGCGATCCACTGACGATTTCTTTAATTAATTAATTTATTTATACTTTACTCTAGGAAAAATAACAAAGATTAAATGTAATTTATTAATACATTTTAAAACATAATAAAACTTTATTTAAAACATTATGTACAATATACTATTACGATATAAATCTTTCTTATTTCACAATTGTTTGTTTTAATTATTATTATTAGGCATAGTACAATGAATGCAATAATTTATATGTTTTAATTTCATCTATTTAGAAATGTCATTAATTACACATGCCTAGTCTTTGTTTCAAAGATGAGCAGTTGAAAATTATTTGTGTTGAAACATTTACATGTTAGTCATTTTTAATGGTCGGGTCTGTTTTCACAGTTCTATTCATCGCTGAAACCAATAATTGTTAATTTCGTTATATACAGATGTATAGAGAGATGATTGGTCAATATAAAAATGTGAACGCAACGCAGACGCAAGTAGGCGCACACGTGCGTTTTTAGACGGATGCGGCAGGAGACGGATGCGTTTGTGCATCTAAAATCAAACATGTTTGATATTTGAAAAAATCGACCCAGCGCTAAAAAACGCAACGCAGAGGGGTTCGCACACGATGCGTTTTTACTGCGTTCGTACGGATGCGTTTTTTAACGCAAGACGCATGCGTTAAAAAACGGTCGTCTGCGCCGGGCATTATAGTATCATGGCATTTGTGTTGTTTTACGAGTCAGAATGATCAAAGCGAACCGCCCGGTAGTAAATTACTGCGTTTGGTTACTCTGTGCATACAGTAGTTGATAGGAGCTGACATCCCTTCCAAGCTAGATTGTCAAATGCGATGAAAAAAGAAACAAAATGGCTGCTCCCAGTTAGCAAGAATAATCATTGGGTTGTTGTTGTTTTTTGTATCAATTCTAAAATTACACGTTTTTCATTTCTTAAACTGTCAATGTAAGTATGTGTTGGTGGTCCGGGTATCTTCCCAACACACAAGGTTTATATTTGACCTAACTGCCCCTTTAATGTTGCCTCTCTTAATGTCGCGTTACGTTAGACCCTACTGACATGATATTTGGCGGCAGCATAACATTTGCCTCCAAAATATGTTTAGTAATTTAAATTGATGTTTACATGCTGTAATAGGACGGAAATAACTTTTTAATAATATTAATAACTGATTTATTTTTCAAGTTTCCAGCGGAACTTTTCACCCATATTGATAATGGCCCTGACAATATATCGCTTGTCATATACATGGCAACAATTTTTTTTTGCTAACACGTGATACCAGTAATAAGAACAAAAAAGCACTCATCAGCAAACCTGATAATCAATATCTTGGGTAGAATAATGATTTTATATTGCAAGTTATTATTTAGTTACAAATCATGAGAATCTTGTATTATTGTAAAAATTTGCTCCTAAAGGCTAGCTACATCAAGTTAGGAGTTTTATCTAATAATGACTCAAAAGTATATATTTTAATAAAGAGAATAATACATGAGTGGTCGTTAGATACCATTTATCGAGTTGTTTTAAAATGTATCTAACGAGCAAAAGCTTCCTACGCAAGTGTTTCTGTTATGGGCGGAAGAGTTGGTGTAAGAGAACACTTGAGCCAATGACAGGCATGTGCTATAAGAGCTTTCTTTGAAGACTTTTGTTGCAATTTTTGGACGTCACCCCCTACAATCAGCCACGTAAAACCGACTGCAAGAATTACTTCCCTTGGTGTCTTCCATACCGCCCGGATGTTGAACGTTGAATGTGTTTAGCGTTGTCCACAACGCAACTGAAACAACAATAATAATGAATATATTGTGTTGTTGTGTTGCAAGGCCAAATCCACAACCGAACAAATTGCCTATCAGCCCTATGCCAAAGAAAAGGCTTAACACTAGGTATCATCAAGCATTATATATATATATTTAAAATATTGGTATTGATGTTTTAATGCCGACCTGTCACTCGATGACAACTCTCACGTTTTTGCTGACGGTTTTTCGGTACAAAATCACGCTCTCACATTCAAGATTTCAAATCTAACGTCCTTAAAAATGTGTAGGCCTACATACTTCATTAGTCCATATAGAATGTTGTTATTCCTAGGTTTATTAATTGACTAATTATGCCTAAGGGGAGGGACGTAGTCCAGTGGTAAAGTATTCGCTTGATGCACTGTCGGTCTAGGATCGATCCCCGTCGGTGGGCCCATTGGGCTATTTCTCGTTCCAGCCAGTGCATCATGACCAGTCTGACTATTTACCCCAAGACACCCCAAGATACCCCAAAACACCACCAAGACACCACCAAAATACCACAAGACACCATAATTTTTTTTTTAAATGAATTAAAATGTACTATTTTATAAAATATTTAGTGGAAAATGAAGGAAAAGAATTAATTTTAAGCCTTAATGACAACTAATAGCTAAGGGAGATAATCAACTATTTACCCCCGACACCACCTATTTACCCCAAGACACACACGATACTTTCAAAAACATACACGATACACCATATACTCCCCAGGCATTAAAATGTATATAATTCTTTATTTTTAAAAGAGGTACACGTTTTCTTGCTGTTTGTTTACACACACACACATATATATATATATATATATATATATATATATATATATACAGACACGGACACACACACACACACAGATTGCGGTGTCTTGGGGTAAATAGTTGATTATCTCCCTTGGCAATCGGCTGTCATTTAGGCTTAAAATTAATTCTTTTACGTCATTTTCCACTAAATATTTTATAAAATATTACATTTTAATTCATTTTAAAACATATTTATGGAGTCTTGGTGGTGTTTTGGGGTGTCTTGGGGTATCTTGGGGTGTCTTGGGGTAAATAGTCGGACCCCACCATGACTGGTATATCAAAGGTTGTGGTATGTCTGTTGGATGGTGCATATAAAAGATCCCATGATACTAATGACAAAATGTAGCTGGTTTCCTCTAAGACTAAATGTCAAAATTACCTGTACCAAATGTTTGACATCCAATAGCCGATGATTAATAAATCAATGTGCTCTAGTGGTGTTGTTAAACAAAAGAAACTTTATACTTTAATTATGCCTAATTATTGTTTGGTTAAATATATAGGGCCTTCGTGTTTTATGTTGTCTTTCATAATAATTTGCCACAGATGTTAGTGAGGAGTAAGGCATTGAGGGTGTCTTGAGATTTCTTAGACCTACTTGCATCAATGGCTGATTCTATCATGATAACCTCCTACTACTGCAGTTTTGTCTAACACCATTTTCATCTCTGAAATAACAAGCTTAAGAAGTTTTTTTTTTTCGGGGGGTTTTAAATTTTATTTTAAATATACATGTATATTGTTTTATTGGAACTTGTTAAATTGCTGTCTTCACCATGATGCTGATATCTAGATTTATTATTACATGTATTACTCCTAGAACATTTTGTTCAGTATCATGTCGCGATTCACTACAACATTGCTACACAATTTTAAAACATTAAACAGTAGTTGCTAATTAATGCTAATGACTAGAAATATTGCTAATCAAGATTTTGAAAACAAAATGTTTCCTGTTCCCTGGTTCCTGGTTGGGTTTTTTTAATTTGTTTGCTTGCATGTTTGTTTGTTTGCTAAGGACGTCAAATCAACCGATATCTCCAAACTTTATGACTGAAGATGACACTGTGAGCGACGACCTACTGTTTTTAGAGTGGAGGAAGGAATTCAAGTCTTATGAAGACAACACCACTAGATTCAGGACCATATCCGCAGATGAACGCCAAGACAGTGACCAGATAAAAGGTGGCTCTAAACGTGATAGCAGCACAGAGTATCACAAAAGTAGAAAAAAACAGCACAGCAGTAGAAAAAAGAACAAGGACCATCACAGCAGAAAAACCCAACCCAGAAGACCTGCCAGTTCTGACGTGTATTCAACTGATGAAGTTTGTGTCTAATTATAGTATTATTTTGCTTTAGCTATGTATTGGTATAAAAGATAACAAAAAATATTAAATAAATAGTCAACCTTTCGTCAAAAGGTGAGCCATTTCCACCAGCCCCATTGTTTGCATGTTTTCTTTTGATTGAACTCTGCATGTTATATATATTCAAATGGTAATATAGTTTAGTTTACTGCTAAGGTGTACGTGAGGTATTGAAGGGCAAAGATACTTTTATTCTACAACCACTGTTTCTATTGGCTGATTATGATGACCGGATAAGGCGAAGTCATAAACGTTTGACATCTAGGTCATCATATAATGTAGTTGAAATAAGAGCTTTTCCCTGTAATTTTACTAGACTGCTGGATAAAAATAATAACTAGTTAATGACTAGTTCAGGTCCAATTGGAAATTCCCATTCTTACTGTCACAGGATAAAGCCAATATACTACATCATTAACTAGTTATTCTCTTTGTACTGGTATACAATCAAAAACATCTCCCATCACTGATATCCACCTACAGGCTTTCTGCCAGAAAATAATTTAAGGGTACATAATAAAAACAAATCAGACCATATGTGACTTCTAGGTGGTTATGAGTTTGAAATGTTTTGAAATTGGATTTTTTTTTTTTGCATAGTATCATTCAGTTTAATTTAATGATGACAGACATACATGTAACTCCCAACATTCACTGATTTGATATTTTAGGAATTTTCGTTCAAATGTATTATTAATGCAGCCCTAATAATTTGTGATGGCAATAAAATGGTGCTTCCGCAAAAAGCTAAGGCAAAATGAATGCAACAGCATTTTTATAATTATTGGGAATATATTTTGTTCTTATTTGTACTAAATTGCCATTGCAAGATCGATGATCTGAATTGCAAGACCTGTTAATGCACAGTTGCATATTGAGAAAAAACATTATATTGGATTTTTGTTATTGCTGTACGTTATTTTATAAACACTAGATTTTTCCTTCTTTTTTTCATTTTCTCTCTTCCTTTTGTTTTTCTAGGAATATGGTAGAGTTGATCGCAGTCTAAGTAGTAAGTGTCTCATATTTGTATTCATTTGGTTAAGATATAAATGTACACATTAACTGCTTAATGTTTTCAAACACTTCTCCAACACTTGTAGTACATCATCTGCCTCTCCACCCATCTCCAAGTTTGTATATGTAACAAAATGTTTACCAGCTACCATCCATAGCAGTATGAATACAAACACTATTATGTATCCTCAGACTTCCATGTAGGATACATGTACATGATTTCTCCATAATGAATAGATGAAAGTATGTGCAATCTAAATTTAAGAAACAAAAATTAATAATTTTGTTTACCACATAATAGCCCTTAGACAATGAGACATTGTGAGAAAGTATGTTTTATTAACATATGTTTTCTTTCTTTACAGTGAGACTAGACATATCAGTGTCTAGCATTAATGATCGGAATCGTAAAATGACTAGAAGCTCATCGATGTCTAGCATTAGTTATTTAGCGCATGCTTTACCAAATGAAAACTGGAGCCTGCTTGATGAAATCCGGGACCACTTCTGCCAGTCTGACGGCTATGATGACATGACACATATATTAGTAATTACTTTTTTTAAATTTTAAGAACATTTTTGACGTACAAATTAGCTACAACTTAAACATCCAAACCCTCACATTTGGTGTGTGGATTTAACCCTTAGTCGACATATTTGTTGTGACTGCTTTGCAGACTGTCCCATTTTCTGGGGTCAGAATACCAACTGCCAGCACAAAGTTGGCCAACTTGACGGTTGCATTGTAATTTTCCCAATTCTCGACTTACAACAGGTGCGCTCGGATTAACAACCAAAGGGTTATACAACGAGAATCAAGTTGTAACAGCACTCAGACTAGCAACTGGATAGTCGTAGAAGTCGTGAGAGCAGAAAGTTGGCCAACTTTGTGCTGGCAGTTCGTAGTTTGAGCCTGGCATTAGTTGATGGATTTTGGTTTGTCTGTAGATATCCTTTCCTGTATGTTGTTCTGATATCTGAAGAAATATGAAGGCAATGTCGTATGGCAGTTGACCAACTAGTAGTAGAGTCACATGGATTCTTTTTTTTTTCTTCAGAATAGCTGCCACAAAAACTGTTTTGCAAACATTTAAAACACCATTATAGGCTTACTATAAAGAGGTTTGATATTGCCAGGTGTGCATTTTCATGAATATGCAACTTTACTGTAACACGGGGTGGGACGTAGCTCAGTGGTACAGCGTTCTAGGATCTAGGATCGATTCCCGTCGGTGGGCCCATTGGACTATTTCTTGTTCCAGCCAGTGCTCCACAACTGGTTTAATAAAGGCCGTGGTATGTACTATCCTGTCTATGGGATAGTGCATATAAAAGATCCCTTGCTGCTAATTGAAAAGAGTAGTCCATGAAGTGGTGACAGTGGGTTTCCTCATCTCAGTATCTGCATGGTCCTTAACCATATGTCCGACGCCATATAACCGTAAATAAAATATGTTTAGTGCATTGTTAAATCAAACATTTCCTTTCCTTCCATTGCTGTAGCATGTTCATTATGTGTAAATTTTGTGAATATCCATTGGTATTTTAAGCACACTCTAACCTATAAAATAGTGCATGCATATAAATTTTGCAATATGAGGCTTGGCATGAATGATGCAAAATGTATTAGCATACATTTTTAGTCCCCTACTGGTCCCAACTGGAGGGAACCATAGGTTACATATCCGTCCTTGTGTTTGTCTGTCTGTCCCACATATAGTTTTTTGGATTCACACACACACACACACACACACACACACACCACCCCCATACCCCCAAGATAATTTTTATTTCTGCATCCAGACAATATCCAGTTATGGAATTACCTCGTACCAGGTTTTACCTGATTTAGCAAACAACTGCCAGACATGCCTCATAGTAATTAATCCATTCCTATAACATCAAACACCATGACTGATATATCAAAGGTCATGGTATGTGCTATCCTGTCTGGGATGGTACATAATAAAGATCTAATGCAAAAATGTAGCGGGTTTCCTCTCTATTTTACTTTACTTTTTGGCATCAAACTATTGTTCTACCATAGATTATGTTTCAAGAATCTACAGCTGTGAACAGCTACTCCAATTTGAACTTTTTGTGCATTCAAGTCGGGGATTCAAACCAACAACTGACTGAACTTTCGGTCCATAAGCTTCACCGTTCGAGCATAAGAATTAAGCCTTATAAACTTAGATGGAATACAACAAAGATTGTTTAAAACTAAATGAGAAATCATAGATTACCTATCTATGTGCATAGTTAATACCAGTCATCCACTTCTGACAATTTACTGGCTAAAAGGATTAAGACTGTTTTTCCTTTTTAAACAATTTTTCTTTTCATTAAAATATTACCTACATTGTGGTTAATTTGGCAATTGTGTTTAAACCCTTAATGAAAAATTATAGTTTGTTTTGTATAATGACACCACTAGAGCACATTGATTTATTAATCACCGGCTGTTGAATGTCAAACATTTGGTAATTTTGACATATAGTCTTAGAGAGGAAACCCACTACATTTTTCCATTAGTAGCAAGGGATCTATTATATGCACCATCCCACAGACAGAATAGCACATACCATGGCCTTTGATATACCAGTTGTGGTGCATTCTCCACTGCATACCTATTCACAGCCTAATTCTGGTTGTTCCATTTCAGAGTGAAAAATCCTTATGCCAAACCAAACCCCAGAATGTTACGAAGATCAGTATGGCAGAGGTATGGTCCAAATTTTTATTTTTAAAACAAATTAAGTTTTCAGTTGAAAAAATATATATATATATATTATAGAAACATTTTGATTGGCTATTTACCATCATAGATTCTAAAAGAGCAAGGATTTGGGTGCAGGGGGACGGGGGGGTGGGGGGGGTACCACAGTTGGATAAGACTAATTTATGGGATGAGTGTTTTAAAACTTTAAATATGACTTTGTGTGTGCTCAGATACTTATAGGTTTTATCAAAGCACAAAAGAAATAATGTACAATATATGACTACTAGTCATTGTAAGAAAACAATCCCACCCCAGCCTATTTATGTAGCTAGAGCTGTGTAAAACATATTAATACAAAGTATTTGAGTATGTGTAGTTTTCTGAGTTAGCTGGGATGTCACTGATTGATACAGTGCTCACCTGAGGAATGGTGGGTTTTAAAAGACATAATTTGTTCTCTCTTGTTTTTTGTTTTTCTTTCTTCATTGTTTTTTTCTGCAGGAAACAAAGAATACATTGATTCAAGCAGATGACCGTTTTACCTCAGTCGGAACAGAGGTAGGTATTTGTTGTTGGATGTGATTGCTTTTTGAGATTATGTCAATACTACTTCACACAATATGTTTTGTTGAAATCCTGTCATACATGTACATTAGCTTAGAGTGCTATGGACTATCCACTTCTTCAATGTAATAAATTTTGTTTTGGTTAGATCAGTTGATGGTATATCTAATGGCCACTCATGTATAAAGTATTCTCCAGGCTCCGTATTCATAAACATACTTAAGTCAATGTATGATACCCAAATATATACTTAAAGTACATAGATAAGTATCATACATTCACTTAAGTACGTTTATGAATATGGAGCCTAGTGCCTATGATAGTAAACTAATTGATTGTGTTTGTGACTGTGGTTTTCAGTTGATAGTATATCTAATGGTCACTCATGTATAGAGTATTCTCCAGGTGCCTATGAGAGTAAACTGATTAATTGTGTTGGTGACTGTGTTTTTCAGTTGATGGTATATCTAATGGCCATTCACATATAAAGTATTCTCTAGGTGACTATAAGAGTAAACTAATTGATTGTGTTTGTGACTGTGGTTTTCAGTTGATAGTATATCTAATGGTCACTCATGTATAGAGTATTCTCCAGGTGCCTATGAGAGTAAACTGATTAATTGTGTTGGTGACTGTGTTTTTCAGTTGATGGTATATCTAATGGCCATTCACATATAAAGTATTCTCTAGGTGACTATAAGAGTAAACTAATTGATTGTGTTTGTGACTGTGGTTTTCAGTTGATAGTATATCTAATGGCCATTCACATATAAAGTATTCTCTAGGTGACTATAAGAGTAAACTAATTGATTGTGTTTGTGACTGTGTTTTTCAGTTGATGGTATATCTAATGGCCATTCACATATAAAGTATTCTCTAGGTGACTATAAGAGTAAACTAATTGATTGTGTTTGTGACTGTGTTTTTCAGTTGATGGTATATCTAATGGCCATTCACATATAAAGTATTCTCTAGGTGACTATAAGAGTAAACTAATTGATTGTGTTTGTGACTGTGGTTTTCAGTTGATAGTATATCTAATGGTCACTCATGTATAGAGTATTCTCCAGGTGCCTATGAGAGTAAACTGATTAATTGTGTTGGTGACTGTGTTTTTCAGTTGATGGTATATCTAATGGCCATTCACATATAAAGTATTCTCTAGGTGACTATAAGAGTAAACTAATTGATTGTGTTTGTGACTGTGGTTTTCAGTTGATAGTATATCTAATGGCCATTCACATATAAAGTATTCTCTAGGTGACTATAAGAGTAAACTAATTGATTGTGTTTGTGACTGTGTTTTTCAGTTGATGGTATATCTAATGGCCATTCACATATAAAGTATTCTCTAGGTGACTATAAGAGTAAACTAATTGATTGTGTTTGTGACTGTGTTTTTCAGTTGATGGTATATCTAATGGCCATTCACATATAAAGTATTCTCTAGGTGACTATAAGAGTAAACTAATTGATTGTGTTTGTGACTGTGGTTTTCAGTTGATAGTATATCTAATGGTCACTCACATATAAAGTATTCTCTAGGTGACTATAAGAGTAAACTAATTGATTGTGTTTGTGACTGTGGTTTTCAGTTGATAGTATATCTAATGGTCACTCACATATAAAGTACTCTCTAGGTGACTATAAGAGTAAACTAATTGATTGTGTTTGTGACTGTGGTTTTCAGTTGATAGTATATCTAATGGTCACTCACATATAAAGTATTCTCTAGGTGACTATAAGAGTAAACTAATTGATTGTGTTTGTGACTGTATTTTTCAGTTGATGGTATATCTAATGGTCACTCACATATAAAGTACTCTCTAAGTGCCTATGAGAGTAAACTAATTGATTGTGTTTCTGACTGTTTTTAAGTTGATGGTGTATCTAATGGTCGCTCACGTGTAAGTATTCTCTAGGTGCGTATGAGAGTAAACTAACTAATTGTGTTTGTGCCTGTGTTTCAGTTGATGAGGTGTCAGGATGGTGTCACACAGTGTTCAGAGGTCATAAACATGTTGAAGGAAGACGTGCAGTATCTGAATACAATGAACGAGAATCAAGTGAAGACACAACTGGTAAATAAATGAGGCTTTCAGCTGGTTAATAAACACAAACTATTAGTAGCTTGCCAACTTTTGCTTGAAACTATGTTGTAAAAATATATTGGAAAAAATTAAATTGCCAAACAAAAAGGAAACAAAAACCCTAAAAAACATTAAAGACAGCTTGAACTTTGCTAAATACTTAAATATAAAATGTTAATTAGTAATTTTAATTATTTGACACCTACTATAGCCATCCCCAAATGTGGTCATACATTTTGTTTTGTACTGACTCACCAATATCTTGAGCTGTTTGGCTTGACCTCTTCAAAATCGAAATCACAACTTCTGATTATATTTATAATAAATAAATGTAAAAAAATTACATGCATGTGTGAAACAAAATATAGTACTCTTATAATATTCAAGTTTACAATTTGCCAATCCCATTATTAATTCCTTACCTATCCAACTGGAGAGGACTATGGGTTTCATCTCTGTCCTTTTGTCAGTCAGTCAGTCAGTCAGTCAGTCTGTCTGTCGGGCATCAAAATAGGCATAGTGTCACTAAGTGTGTTCTTACCCAATGAGCTGCAATTTAATGTATAGCTTTATCATATACTGTTACAGATCAAGTTTGATTTTCATGGTGATTTAGCCACATTTGACAGGGTCATTGCCCATGAACTTTGGAGATACAAACTCTTTTTTTCATTTTTTTCCTCAATGCTTCAAGATATTGAGCTGTAATTTTGTGTATAGCTTTATCATGTACTATATTACAGATCAAGTTTGACTTTCATGGTGATTTATCCATTTCTCAGTTATGGCCCTTGAAATTAGGAGATACAAAAATGTTTTTTTCGAACGATTTTCTGCAATGGCCCTTGAATTTAGGAGATAAGAACATTTGTTGAGCCTGGTAGGGGACATGTATTGCTTTAGCCGTATTTTCACAATGCTTGCTTTAATTTACTATTGAAGTGCTCCATAGACACACTGATACTGTGTTATTAATTTATATCGCTGTACATTTATCTTGTACATGTATTTGGATATAACATTTGATCAAAGTTCATGCAATGTTATTTTTTGTTCAATAAGATTTTGTTAACAACAGTTAAATGCCATGCATTCTCAACTTTACTGACACGTGATAACCACCTGATAACCCAAACAGTTCAAAGTGTTCAACTTATTTCAATACTTGACTTACATAACCAGCATACCCAGCTGGAAATAGGACATACATGTAGTCTTTGTCTGTGTATTGACGATGTTTGTTACAGTCAGAAACATAATGTGCGAGACATATTTTACATTTGTCTTTCATACAGAATGAAACCACACATGACCGAGATGAAATTAGGAAGCTAAAAGATCAGTGAGTCATTATTTAAAACAACATAATCATATCTGCATGCATCTATACCTGCGTTGACAATGTAGTCATATATAGGTCTTAAAAGTGGAGGGAGGCAGGGAATTAACACTGGTCTGGCTCCCCAACTCTTAAGATAAGGCATTGGCTCCCCATTAACTTAATTTCAACTTTGTCTTAATTTTAATAATTTTAATTTTATATAGATTTGGGCATCACATATCTTTGTTTGACATCCAACAGCTGATGTAATATTTGTGGTGGGGTCTTGTTAAACAGTTACTCATTCATTAGCATCCACCCTCTCACCTACTCCATCCATCAGTGTTTCTGCCCCAGAAAGAAATTTTTGGGTATGGTGCTATGGAATTGAATGCAACCACAGTCAACAGGGAGTATGAGGGGCATCCCCTTAAATGAAAATGGATTAAGTTTAGGGTTTGGGTTAAGAAAATCATACAGTAATAAGAGTAATTAATTTTGTGAAACCCTGGTCCACTACACCAAGGTTCATATTTTATCACGGCATTGACAGAAAGTGCCATTTTATGCCGTTCTTATTTATGCCGTTCTTATTTATGCTATCCTTATTTACCTTTGTGCTCTGAAAATAAGATGTTGTCCACAGCAAGAAAAATACTACTACTGTTTTATATATATACTTGAGGGAAAAGGTTACTGTGCACCAAATGAATGGATACAGAATACTAATACTGTTTTATATATATACTTGAGGAAAAAGGTTACTGTGCACCAAATGAATGGATACAGAATACTAATACTGTTTTATATATATACTTGAGGGAAAAGGTTACTGTGCACCAAATGAATGGATACAGAATACTAATACTGTTTTATATATATACTTGAGGGAAAAGGTTACTGTGCACCAAATGAATGGATACAGAATACTAATACTGTTTTATATATATACTTGAGGGAAAAGGTTACTGTGCACCAAATGAATGGATACAGAATACTAATACTGTTTTATATATATACTTGAGGGAAAAGGTTACTGTGCACCAAATGAATGGATACAGAATACTAATACTGTTTTATATATATACTTGAGGAAAAAGGTTACTGTGCACCAAATGAATGGATACAGAATACTAATACTGTTTTATATATATACTTGAGGGAAAAGGTTACTGTGCACCAAATGAATGGATACAGAATTTATTTGAAATCTGGTCATGAAAATTTCACAAAATTATTGGGTAATCATTCCCTTCGATATTCCAGAGGTGTTCTGTCAATTGCACATGCTATTCAAGCTTTATACGCATAGCTTACTTTATGCGCATTTCCTGTTTGACGTCATTATCCATATCATTGGTCCACAAAACGATTGTATGGCTTCTCATCACTCAGAAAATCAGTTTGGTTGGTATCTGATTGTTGTCAACTTGATGTCACACCTCTCGGAAAATTAACGTCTTCAAGCAATTAGTATGCTTGAAGTTGGAATGGCACAATACATTGTTGCTAGACATTTTGGTGTTCATTACAGTGTTCATCTGAACACCATACAGTGGCTGCAGAGATGTTATCAACAATTAGGTGTACTAGAGATCTTCTGTATTTAGGGAACCTACGTGTGATGTCACGTTTACAAAATGCCTATATCAGGCTAGTACACAGAATCATTTGGAAACATCAAGTCTGACATCACGAGACATCCCTGAATTGAAAGAAAGACAAGAAAGAAATGTTTTATTTAACGACGCACTCAACACATTTTATTTACGGTTATATGGCGTCAGACATAGGGTTAAGGACCACACAGATTTTGAGAGGAAACCCGCTGTCGCCACTTCATGGGCTACTCTTTCCGATTAGCAGCAAGGGATCTTTTATTTGGGCTTCCCACAGGCAGGATAGCACAAACCATGGCCTTTGTTGAACCAGTTATGGATCACTGGTCAGTGCAAGTGGTTTACACCTACCCATTGAGTCTTGCGGAGCACTCACTCAGGGTTTGGAGTCGGTATCTGGATTAAAAATCCCATGCCTCAACTGGGATCCCGAACCCAGTACCTACCAGCCTGTAGACCGATGGCCTAACAACGACGCCACCGAGGCTCTCTGAATTGAGACCAGTTAGTGGAAGAATTACGTAACCTGCTACGTGATCACAAAATACAACTAAGACTGTTCAGCAATACGTTGTCCTGTTACGTCATCGATGACACACCAAGCTTGGTGTAGACTTTACTTTAGGTTCAGAAGACAGGACTAGTCGATCATAGTTTTAACAGATAAATAATACACATACGGCAAACAAAAGGTTTTGATTTATTTTAAAATGTAAATATTTCTGATATTTCACTGATGCACAAGAACCTTTTTCCGTGAGTAATGCATTTTGGATAGTCATGAGCTTGTCAAGATGATCAGTACATGCTGGCACACTCAAATGTAGCATTGACTATTTTTTTATTTATCTTTTTTTACATAAAGTCTGAGTAAAATGAAAATCACAATACCTATAATGAACACAAGATGAATACAAGTCCATATAGAGTTACATGTACTTATGAAGGAAGGAAATGTTTTATTTAACGATGCACTCAACACATTTTATTTATGGTTATATGGTGTCAGACATATGATTAGGGACCACACAGATATAGAGAGAGGAAACCCGCTGTCGCCACTTCATGGACTACTCTTTTTGATTAGCAGCAAGAGATCTTTTATATGCACCATCCCACAGACAAGATAGTACATACCACAGCCTCTGTTACACCAGTTGTGGAGCACTGGCTGGAAAGAGAAATAGCCAAATGGGGCCACCGACGAAGATCGATCCCACACCAACTGTGCATCGATCGAGCACTTTACCACCGCCCCAATTATGCTTTAAATGCTTAAACTCACAGACCCTAGTGTTTAAACACTACGACATATTTTTCACTATTAGAGCCCTTTTTAATGATTGGGATCAGACATTACTTAGATTTTGTTGTTTTGATTATCCATTTCCGTACATCTGAAGTGTTTCTGTTCATCCTGGTGATTCTAAGACACCTGTACCACAAAATGCATTTTTCATATTTTTCAAAAGCATGCCTCTCTCAGAAGTAACGATTAAGAAGACTAGTTCTAAGTCTACTTTTTAAGGGTATTTCCACATTTCAACTTCAAAGACTCTGTTGTAACTTTATCCAGATGTGTTGCAGGTTTTGTAGATATTAACCAAACTCAGTGTCTCTTTTTCACGGGTCAAAACTAATCTGCAAAATATAGTATCTCAGGTGATTTTACACACATGTGTCCAAGGGGTGGATTTTGGGAGTCAGAACCACCTTCTGCTTAAGTGAAGTTTCTCCTTTTTAAAATGTATTTTCTGGGGAAACTTGACTCGACCCCCTAGAAACTTTGCTCGGCTTTGTTTGGAGTCCTCCCTGCATAAATTCCTACACAGCAGCCTGTTTTATTTACACCATCCACTTGGTGTTTTCTTCAGTTGTGTATTTTCTGTAATTTTTATACTTTTTTTAATATTATTATTAAACTTTAACCCATAACATTTTACTTTTTGAACACAGAGTGAGAAAATTGGCCACCACCGCTGAAAATATGGGGAAAAAGTTGCATTGTATTAAAGAAGCAGAGACAAATGAGGCCATCCTTGATGCTTATTTGAGGTTGAATCAAATGCTTACAGACATTAAAGCTGAGAAACAGATGGTTTGTAATATTTAACATCCATACTCTATAATATATCTGTTGGTCTTATTTTGTGGGATGTTAACCTTCAGACTACTGGATTAATTTTTGACAAAAACCACGTTGAGTGGGTACAAGTTTATAATTTTTACTTACAGATATTCACTTAAATGTTTTATAAATACATAAAATAAAGTTCATATTTGAATTGGTAAGTATTATTTTTGTGGGTTTTTATGATTTGTATGAAATTTTAGATCAGTTAATGTTGATTAAATTTAGGCAAAAATTCGAAAAAGTTGCGTTTACTTATGGGCATTTGTGGCCAGCTTTTCAGTATTTATGTCCATTATTCCCAATAACAGTGGTTTTCTGACCAGAATTTGTTTAAAAACAAACTATGATTCATGTCCCAATATTTGGTGATTTTCATTGTTGGTATCCAATTAAAGTTCAAGCACATGCACTGTCCTGAGCACACACCGTAGCTATCTGGACTGTCTGTCCAGGACAGTGGGTTAGTTAGTTGGTAAGTGGCTAGTGAGAGAGAAGAGGGTATAGTGGCCTTGCAGCTACCCATTGAGCCCTTAAGAACTCGCTTTGGGTTGGAGCCGGTACTCAGCTGCGAATCCTGTACCTACCAGCCTGTAGTCCGATGGCTTAACGATTGTGCCACCGAAGCCAGTACTCCATCTGTGTCAACAGACCTGTCAACCCATCCGGATTCCGCGGGAGTCTCCCGGTATTTGATCAAATCTCCTTTCACCTGTGCGGGAGGACAATTTCTCCTTTTAAATGGCATTTTTGTAAGCATAAAAAAAAATCGATCCTCTTTTGTCAAAATAACATAAGGGAAGTAACTCTGCCTTTTTTTCTCATTTGGAAAATGTCGACTACTTTCGGTTTCTGAAAATGTAACAAACCGAATTGTCCCGACTGTTTAACCTTTGCCGAAGTGAGAATTGTGGGATAGCCTATTTATATTGTTCAAAAAGCACATGGAGTTTATAAAATGATGTGTTATTATAATGTTTGTTGTCATCGTAATGACTACGAAGCGTGTTACCGCTAATTCAAATGGCTGTGTATTGACATTCAGTGTTGCCATATATAAAACTATCCAATTTAGTTCTAATAACACCTCTGAATTGTAAAATGTCTTCCCACTGGATTACATAATGCAACTATGACGAATCTGAACTGCCAGACTCCCGAGTTGACAGCGATACACACGATCGTGACGATGCATGTTAAAATAACATGTCACAGCAAGACAACGAAAAGACCAATTAACTGTATAAACATACTTGTGTCAGTTAATTTTGTATGTTTGTGCAGTAAAATGTTGGTTATAAGGGTACACTTCATGAAATTATTTTTGTACAATTAAAAAATGTTGTGTTTGACATTGACATAAAGTTACTCATGGAAAAGGGTATAATTCTGGTATATTTCACACGATGTCCGTAATGACGTTTTACTTATGATTAATGAAAATACAATGTTTATTGCATCATTATAATGATTTTAAATAAGTACCACGCCACCGTTCCTCATTATAGTAAAAATTGAATATTAATTTATATAAACTTGTCTTTGGTAGCCTACTTAGGTACACTAACCACAAATGATAATGTAACGCAACCTGTAAGGCTGTAAGTGTAATACCGTAGATGTACTAATTAATTTTTTTATTTCTTGTTCATGTTCTTAACATTTTGGGATAACATATTTTTTTTTTTTTTTAAATATGTATTAAATCATAATAATATTTAAACTTAAAAAAAAATGCCAAGATCTAAGGTTAACAAGTATATATGACATTATATAGTATTCATATAACTTATTGTAATACTGTTTTTTTTAAATCTTGCGATTTTGGGTTAAATTGTGTGAATTTAAAAAATCTCCTGCTTTTTCAACACACACCTCCTGCTTTCTCTTGACTAAAGGTTGACAGGTCTGGTGTCAATCAGATGCCCATGTTGTTTTTACAAAAATATACAAGGTATTCATGTGGATCCTTGTGTTACGGAAGCACATAACAATGACTGAATGCATTATACTGATTAATGTGGTGACCACCTTCTGTCCATCAACTTTTCTTTACACTGGTTAATATTCAATATAAAATATTATATTTATGATATGAAAATACTTCACAAAGATTTACATATAAATGCTATCGAACATATCCTGAAAAACAAATTTCAAATCGAAAAATATATTTATATTAAAAATCGTGAATACGACAAATTTAATATACATTGGGAAAAATGGTTCGATCTCTTCATTTAAGAATCGGAGAAATAACTTCTTTTTTTCAACTAACACTTTTATGTCTTAAATAATTAATTTTCTCTTTCGACTTGTTTGGAATTGATAGCGCACTACAAGTGATTTTGTTTCTACTTCTATATTTCATCTCTCTTCCTCCCCCTACTTTTTTCTTTCTTTCTCCCCCCCCCCCCCCCCCCCCCACCCCCAGATCAAAACCAACTAGTGTCTGAATTCATATATATAAATATTATTATTTTTTTTGTAGTTCAGTTTTGTTGTAGATTTTTTTTTTTTTTGTATGTAGATAGAGAGCATTTATATTAGAAAATACTATAAAACCACAAACATGCAAAGCATCGCAATTAAAACAATTTTTAATAGAAACTTTATCTAGTTTGTTGATTTAAAATAAGTTAAATCACAAATGATAAATAATTTATTTTATTATATTCAGTATTATCTGATTAAATAATGGTAATACGTATATTCACTACCAAATTAATCTAGTAAGGAAAAAATATATTGTGATGCACTTCACTTTCATTATAGCAGAACAACAGACATATATATATTTTAAAATGAAATAAATTATTGTATCAACTGGAATCATGATTGAACATGTATCATCATTGTACAGCAATGATTCAAGGCTCCCCAACCTTGACATTATCTGCTTGATCTGGGGATAATAAATATTTTTTTTAAAACCCCCAAAACAACCCTTTTCTTTACACTCTTTATCTTTTCCTAACCTTTGTGAAAAGCTCCACAAACTAAGATATATTTTTAATTTTCAAAAAAAAATCTTTTTTAATTCAAACTCAGTTTGAAAAATTTCAGAGTCTATCTAGAGATTTGATTTGATCGGGTCTAAAATTTGGTACAGTGATTCTCTCGAAAAATATCCACAGATTCTGAATTTTTATTAATTAAAGATCGTCTTAAGTGAATTTTTATTAATTTTATTAACCTTGAAAATGTTATGGTCTGTACACTTCTAGAGTCTTGATGCATAGTTCTGAAATTTGTTCTGGCGTAGACTCTACACGCTTATAAGGAAATATTAAAAAAAAAAAATGTTTAACTTTGAAAATATTAGTCTTTTTTCTCCTGTAGTTGTGATTAGTTAGTTCTTTAAATTTGTAGGCTACAGTGATTTTTTTGGGAAATCAAACCAATAGATGGAGATGTTTAAATTTAGCTATGCACTCAAGGTGATCTTAGCGCTAAGATCGTCTTAAGTGTATAAGGTAGTTATGCACTCAAGGTGATCTTAGCGCTAAGGTCGTCTTAAGTGTATAAGGTAGCTATGCACTCAAGGTGATCTAAGGGCTAAGGTCGTCTTAAGTGTATAAGGTAGCTATGCACTCAAGGTGATCTAAGGGCTAAGGTCGTCTTAAGTGTATACGGTAGCTATGCACTCAAGGTGATCTAAGGGATAAGATCGTCTTAAGTGTATAAGGTAGCTATGCACTCAAGGTGATCTTAGCGCTGAGGTCGTCTTAAGTGTATAAGGTAGCTATGCACTCAAGGTAATCTAAGGGCTAAGGTCGTCTTAAGTGTATAAGGTAGCTATGCACTCAAGGTGATCTTAGCGCTGAGGTCGTCTTAAGTGTATAAGGTAGCTATGCACTCAAGGTGATCTAAGGGCTGAGGTCGTCTTAAGTGTATAAGGTAGCTATGCACTCAAGGTAATCTAAGGGCTAAGATCGTCTTAAGTGTATACGGTAGCTACGCACTCAAGGTAATCTAAAGGCTGAGGTCGTCTCGTGGAACAGGGCCCAGGTTTGACTTTTATGACAATTTACCCATTTTTGACAGAGTTATGGCCTTTGACCTTGGGAGATATAAACATTTGTTGAGCCCGGTAGGGGACATGTATTGCTATAGCAGTACTCTCAGAATGCTTGATAGTATTAAGTTGCTGTTGCAAGATGATTTGAATTTTGGGAACTGGTTCTGTTAGTTGAATCAGTTTGGATCATCCAGCATGTCAAGTTGGATCATTTAATACATGCATGTTTCAGAAACGTTGTACTGAATTTCAGCCAAATTTTAAAACAAAATGGGTTTCTTATAATGATACCGGTATTTAATCTCTTTAACAGAACAAATCATCTGTTGAAGCATGGAGTATGTATACGTCCGAGGCGGCATTGCAGATGAAGAGCCAAATGGACCACTATAAGAAACGCGCGGAGCTGCTGGAATCCGACCTGAGACGACTGTCGGAAGAGCATCAGTACATGCTGTCGGTGGTTTCAGGCGGAGATCAACCCTTTCGGAGGACGCAGGTGACGGTTGTCATCATGGCAGCTTTATTTAGTTGAAGCTGCATCACTCGCCTGATGTGCAGTCCGTGTAGGATCGATCTCCATCGGTCAGCCCATTGGGCTATTTCTCCTCTTTCCAGCCAGCACACCACGACTGGTATATCAAAGGCCATGGTATGTGCTGTCCTGTCTGGGATGGTGCATATAAAAGATCCCTTGCAATTAATGGAAAAATGTAGCCGGTTTCCTCTCTAAGACTATATGTCTCAATTACCAAATGTTTGACATATTCAATAGCCGATGATTAATAAATCAATGTGCTCAAGTGGTATCGTTAAACAAAACAAACTGACTTTTCAGTCTGGAGATTATTTTTATTATTGCACCATTCAGAATCTAGGTGATCCACATTATTGTTTTCTTCCTGTGATATGCCAGTCTTCGGAATCATTTAGATGCCATCGTTCATGTAGGTCCCATAGAGTTTAGAACAGGGTTCTTATGCAGTGTGGAAAGCCTGAAAAGTATGGAATTTTTTTTTTTAAATCAAATATTTAGGTCTGGAAAAGTCTTGAATTGATATCCTGCCTTCTTGTGAAATGTCATGGAAAAGCATAGACCAGAGTTGTGTTTTCATACACTGTCATACAAAAGAGAAATATTGCCAGAATAGTGCCTAAATGAGGCTGTTACAGAGATGCATGAATATAACTAAAATAGTTAAGATATTTTGGAATATGAGATCTTGAAAAGTTAGAAATTTTATATACTCTTGGGTATACAGTATCATCAGTAGTTGGTCCAAAACAAACTGTTTATCCCTTCCTTGGCTATATAAACCCTGTAGAAAACTCCAGAATTCTGTGTTTTATCACTACCTGAAACCTCTTTCTGTGCTTCCTCTTTCATGAAACTTTTTCTCGATTTTTTTGTCTGACATTTGTGTTTCTTCGTGGTGATGGGCATTAATGTTTTTGTTATATAAATATTTGTTCATTGTTTATCTCTATACCCAGTTGTTATTGGGATATTGTCATGGTCATGCAGCTATATATACATGTGTATATATATCTAAGGAACATAGTGTTTTTAAAATATTGATTAGTAACAGTTACTATTTAATATTTTAGAATTGTGAAATTCTGAAATTTGCATAGCCAATCTCGACATGATACTGAAGAAAACGTTTCCTGGGATGCTCATGCAAATTACATGATGCTTGTTTAATGTATGTTCTGATCATTTTTGATAGTCATCTCGACTCATATTTGATTCCAAAACTAAAGCATTTTGTTTTTAAATTTACTAATGTAGGAAAGACGAACTTGGTGGGAGCCTAACCTGGAAAGTGGATCACTAAACTCTGACTATTACAGGCAGTCAACTCAGGAAAGCAGACCATTGTACCCAAAACCTGTGCTAATTCCAGACACGAAATCATCGAACAACCAAGTGTTAACTGTTGAAAGGAGGTCATCGAATAACCAGGTGTTAACTGTTGAAAGGAGGTCATCGAATAACCAGGTATTAACTGTTGAAAGGAGGCCATCGAACAACCAGGTGTTAACTGTTGAAAAGAGGCCATCAAACAACCAGGTGTTAACTGTTGAAAGGAGGTCAACGAATAACCAGGTGTTAACTGTTGAAAGGAGGCCATCGAACAACCAGGTGTTAATTACAAAAATGGAGCCATCAGACCCAAACTTGAAGCAGCCAACCCAGGGCCCATCTGCGTTCAAAGGAAGGGTATGTATCAAACAGACTTTACTTGGTTACTCTAGAGCTGTCATAGTGGTTAAGCCATCAATCAGTCTTATGGCTGGTGGGTACTGAGTTTACATTCCATTACCGGCTCTTGCCCAGGGCTAGTTTTAACAACTCAGTGCAGCGGTGTAAAGTCAGCACTCTCAACTTCTCTCTCATTAACCATTAACCACTAACACACTGTCCCCGGACAGATGGCTCGGATAGCATGGTTGAAACTTATTTGGATGTAAGCAAGAAAATCAAATGGAAATCAGTACAAATCCTAACAATCAAAAAGTTCTCATTTGTCGTTATATATTTCAATGATATTTTAAAAGAGTTATTGAGTTTTTGATTCTTTATGCACTGGGGTGTTATTCTTTGGACAGTCATATACTTTATACAAACTTATTACATGCAGACCTGGTAGATGACATTTTGCTAAGATCTCTTTGCTTAATGTCTTTTTAATGACAGTTTTTGTCCAGTGCTCTACCAACTGAGCTAATAGGGAAATTCTCACTAGCTATTTCCAGTAGGAGCACTTTATACCAACTCTACTACATTACTTCCTTATACCACTCTCAAATATTTTTTGACAGATATTTGTATTAAAAAAAATTCAATCTCATATACACTGCACATGCATGAAACATTTTTTTTATGATCATTACCATGTGTTTCCTGTCATGTCTCTACTAACAGAAATTTATTAATTTGAGTCACTTTGATCATTACAGGATGATTTCAATCAATCCAGTACAATCAGTTTTCGGGACTGGTACAATACCGACTTCCAAATTAGAAGGGAACTTTTGAAGCAAAGGATCAAGGAGATGTCTGAAAGACTAGTAAGTTATACAACAGCTATAGAAAGTCAAAAGAAAAAACTAGATTTTTTTTTTTTTTTTTTTTTTTAAATATATTATTAACTGAACATGAAAACTATTTGAAGTGGAGTGGATGCATGTAGCTGCTATGGTTGAGCCTAGTACTTGCAAGAATAATGTTGGACTTGTCTAATGCTTTCCTATATAGAGAATACAACATGACGGGCCATCAGATAACATTTATCGTACAACAAGTTGTTATAAAACGTATCTAAAGAGCGAAAACGAGTTGGATACCTTTATAAACAATGAGTTGTAAGATAACTAATATTTAACTGACATAATTGAAGTATTAATTTATTTCTTACATATCCTGAAAAAACCTGTTTTAAAATAAATCTAAACGCCTTTTTCAACTAAAACTATTTACGGCCCTTGAGTTTAACCACACTTTTTTGAATTGAATGGTATGGCATTGGTTACCTGGTCATCACTTAGGAGCAGCCAGTCATATATCTTTAAATTGTTATTGCACATATATGTGTTAACAAGTATGTGTTAGATCCCTTGCTACTAATTAATGGAAAAATACAGCAGGTTTCCTCTCTCTGATTGTCAAAATGACCATATGTTTGACATCCAATAACAGATGATTTATTAATCAATGTGCTTTAGTGGGGTCATTAAACAAAACAAGCTTCTTCTTTTTAGTGACTTGCACTTTAAGACCAACGTCTCAAGTGACTGTCTAACTATGATGTGATGATGCCCAATTAACCATTGAAGAGTTTAGGCACAAAACGCGATATATCCATTTTTCATTTTCAGTAAAAGTGATTTTTTTTTTTTAAACCCGGGATTTACCCAATACAATTTCATAAGGATCAATCACGTTTTGCAGCAAAACAGTGGGCTTACGATTAGCACTTACTGACATACAATAATGGCTTATACTAAAAACTAGAAAGAAAATGGTTTATATCGTGTTTTGCACCTGAACTCTTCAGTTGTTAAGTGGCCCAGTGGTTGCAAATGTTTCTCGTCATTTGAAACATCTAGGCCAATTGATTAGAGTTAAAATTACCTTTCAGTGAAGGTTTGAGATCATCATTTGCAAGATGGAATAAAAATGCAAACAATTATCTTAAATCAATGATGATAATGCATACTGTAAAACATGAAATTAATGAGCGAGAGAAATTAATGTGTAATAGTATTAACAGGCATATTAATTTCACAATGCATTTATGTTTGTAAAAAAATATATTTATACAGTAAAAATAAAACCATGACCATGTGATCAGTTAAAGTTTTATTTCACTTGGTATCATTAAGAAGCCAGTTAGTCACAACGGTAAGGTTAGCTTTGTAAAGAACAAGTTCTTTTGTTCCTCCAAAGGACTGGCTTTCATCCAAACCTGTTTCACATACGGTAATCTATATACAGTATTTACTGATGGTTCTAACCCATTTAGATCCCATACCAGGTGTTTTAGCATGATTTTATATTCATCGTGGTGACTAATCCATTTATCAAAGCTCTCCTATGCATCCAGCTGGTACAAACTGCACGTACTCCAAACTATGCTTGCATAATACATTTGTAGTTGTATAAATCTCTCACCTGTAAGCTACAAACTCTGTAAAAATGCTAATTGACTTTCTCGTTTCATTTTGTTCTTATTATGGTAAAATATCCACTTTTTAACTGTTGTTACGATTGCACTGGAAATTGTATGTATTACGCCAACTATAAAAAACAAAATGTTGGTTACAGTCCTCGCATTAATTAAAACTCTTATTTCTGGTTGGGTTTTGCTCTCGCATTAGTTTATACTTGCACTGATTTCATGTTTTACAGTAATTTGTTTGGGCTATCTGTCCTGGACAGTGCATTAAATGATTGATTGTTAATTGTAGTGAGAGAGAAGTGAGTGAAGTATCCGTACCCCTCCCTGTTGAGCCTTTATAACTCACTTTGGGTAAGAGCCGGTACCAGGATGAAAACTTAGTACTAACCAGTCTCTAGTACAGTGGCTTAACCACTCACAATCTATTCAGAAGACAGACTCTGCTATTTTCAAACTCCAGAATAATAACTGTACATTTTCTCTTTAAATTTTTATATATACAATGTACATAAAGTAATCCTCATATATGTGAATTGGCAAATACTACATTTGTATTTTGATGTGTTTTCTCATTTTTATGATATTTTAGATTAGTTAATATCGATTAAAATTAGGCAAAAAAATCAATAAAGTCATATTTACTTATGCACATTTGTGACCAGATGTCCATTATTTATGGCCATTATTCACAATAATTGTGTTTTTCTGACCAGAATATGTTTTGGAAACAAACTATGTTTCATATTCCAATATTATATGATTTTTGTTGTTGGTAAAATGGTCAAATTTATCCTCAAATTATTCCTGAAAATTACCACAATGTTCCATCATTGTTGTCAGGATAAAATACTCATGGTTTAACTCATTGAAAACCACTTTTTAACTCGATATTTTCAGATATTTTCAGGTATTTCTCGCGCAAA
Organism: Gigantopelta aegis; assembly: GCF_016097555.1. Lineage (NCBI taxonomy): Eukaryota > Metazoa > Mollusca > Gastropoda > Neomphalida > Peltospiridae > Gigantopelta > Gigantopelta aegis. The sequence continues at coordinate 10,790,423 of NC_054706.1, forward strand.
AATAAAAACAAAGTAGCCATTATCAAGATTAGTCTCGATAGGTGTTGTTCTATTATTGCTAGTCAGTGCTGTGTGCAAAATGGTGGAAACTATGAAAGAGTGAATGTACTGTATGCAGCATACAGTGTGACATTGGGTGAGATATTTCACCTCTAGTAGTTGGAAGGTTAACATGGTCCCACAAAGGCTATAGTCCTACTGTTTAGCAGCAAGGGATCGTTTATATTAACTTTTTTTTACCATATTAACTCTTTTTCCTTTCTTTTTTTCAGGGGAGAACTCGACACTTTGATTGAAAACTGTTGAACAGGTATAATCATGCCAAATAGTTTGTAGGAAAAACCACAGAATGCCTTGATAAAATACAATGAAGCCTTGAAGAATTTTATTCTGAGATGACCTGCCAAGACATTGTTAAATTTGTCTTCTGTGTCGAAGGTTTATGATGATGGCATGACAGGTTTGCATCTGTTGGACATTATATTGCTAATATACATTTTATATGATGTCATTAAAAAAACTAATTTTATTGTGACATTAATTGGAGACACAAATGGCAGACCATCTTAAACCATAATATGGAGCTTTTATTGGGCCTAACTTGACCGACCCTAACTTGACTGGCCCACATTTTACTTGCTGACAAAAAGCATTAACAGGTGACCTTTTCCCTCCTCAGTTATCAAGCACACCAAAATGTTCTGATAAGTTTTATAATACATGTACATAAACAAAAAATTAATATTCTTACACATTTTTACTGCCTATTGTGACATTTAAAAATGATTTTACATGTATATTGAAAGGAAAATTTAATAATAAAAAACCCAAAACATATATGTAACCCCCCCCCCCCCCCCATCCAAAAAATCCTGAACAAATCGGCACATGCATACAAAACAACTCTTAAAAAAGTTATCATTATTAGAAATACACATTCAAACAAAAACTTTTGGGGCTATTTTATTTTTTTAATATATATTTGTATCTCTTTTTATAAATGGAATTGTAATTCATTTTGAAATTGTGTGTGAAAGTTTATCCAAATTTAACATAGTTAACATTTTTATTTTATAACTTAATGCGGAGTCCTGAACACTGCAAGTATTAGGTCTGTTATAGGGTCATATATGATTGGCTTGGGATCTGTGTTTTTGTGTAGCATACATACCATAGTTGGGTGAAGATATATTTTTAATGGCAAAATATTAAAATATAATACTGTGGGGTTTTATAAAGGTTTTATGTTTTTCAAAAGACAATTTTGAACAGTATTATAAATGTTCAACTATATATATGTATACACTATTTCATAATATTATTATACTGTATATTATATACCCCAAACAATGTTGAACATTATTACGGTAATACATATATCATTAGATGTGTTATAAAAATGCATATGCATTACATGTTTACATGTTTGTACAAAATGTAGAATATCATTGATGTGATAAATTTTATTTGATATCATTTTGTTTATACATGTACATATGCTATGTATTATACATATTTAAAATGTTGAATATTATTGTTAATAATAAATATATTTTGTTACATCCGTCTGTTGTCTATTGTTGATATTTTATTTGATACAATGTAATTTGAAATTGTTAGCTTGTTCTGAAGCTGTATTGATAGACTTGTCAAGGGGCGAGTGATTAGTCTTAAATTTAGACATTTATGGGTGGTTCAGTAATTATGTAACTACAAATTTGGCATTTTTTTTATCCCCTACCCTTTTTAATATTACATAATGCTTGTCAATACCCCCACCCCTTTCACTGTCATAATAACATGGCATTAACGGGTTGCATTTTACTTTATAAATAAAAATAGGTCATTTGTTTTTTAAATGTTGAGTAACTCTTGACCAGTATCCCCACTAACAGACCTGTCAACCTTTAGACAAGAGAAAGCAGGAGGTGTGTGTTGAAAAAGCAGGAGATTTTGTCAAAAAGCAGGAGATTTTTAAATTCACACAATTTAACCCAAAATCGCAAGATTTAAAAAAAAACATTATTACAATAAGTTATATGAATACTTTATAATGTCATATATACTTCTTAACCTTAGATCTTGGCATTAAAAAAAAAAAAAAATTATTAATTTTTTTTTTTTTTTTTTTTTTTTAAAGTTTAAATATTATTATGATTTAATACATATTTAAAAAAAAAAAAAATATTATCCAAAAATGTTAAGAACATGAACAAGAAATAAAAATTTTAATTAGTACATTTACGGTATTACACTTACAGCCTTACAGGTTGCGTTACATTATCATTTGTGGTTAGTGTACCTAAGTACCAAAGACAAATTTATATAAATCTTATAAATTAATATTCAGTTTTTACTATAATGAGGAACGGTGGCGTGGTACTTATTTAAAATCATTATAATGATGCAATAAACATTGTATTTTCATTAATCATAAGTAAAACCTCATTACGGACATCGTGTGAAATATACCGGAATTATACCCATTTCCGTGAGTAACTTTATGTCAATGTCAAACACAACATTTTTTAATTGTACAAAAATAATTTCTTGAAGTGTACCCTTATAACCAACATTTTTACTGCACAAACATACAAAATTAACTGACACAAGTATGTTTATACAGTTAATTGGTCTTTTCGTTGTCTTGCTGTGACATGTGATTTTAACATGCATCGTGTGTATCGCTGTCAACTCGGAGTCTGGCAGTTCAGATTCGTCATAGTTGCATTATGTAATCCAGTGGGAAGACATTTTACAATTCAGAGGTGTTATTAGAACTAAATTGGATAGTTTTTTTTTTTTTTATATGGCAACACTGAATGTCAATACACAGCCTGTTGAATTAGCGGCAACACGCTTTGTAGCCATTACGATGACAACAAACATTATAATTACATGTCATTTTATAAACTCCATGTGCTTTTTTAACAATATAAATAGGCTATCCCACAATTTTCACTTCGGCAAAGGTTAAACAGTCGGGACAATTCGGCCTGTTACATTCTCAGAAGCCGAAAGTAGTCGACATTTGCCGAATGAGAAAAAAAGGCAGAGTTACTTCCCTTCTGTTATTTTGACAAAAGAGGATCGATTTTTTTTTATACTTACAAAAATGTCATTTAAAAGGAGAAACTGTCTCCCGCACAGGGGAAAGGAGATTTGATCAAATACCGGGAGACTCCCGCGGAATCCGGGAGGGTTGACAGGTCTGCCCACTAACCGTAACTCTTCATGACTTAATCCGATAATGATCCACCCACTCTGACTCCGGGCCCGATTTCTCGTTGACCGCTAAAAACAGCTAGGTTTAAACCTTCGGTCAAGATCAACTAAACCGAGATCATAATAAACCATGATTCATTTCAGATCCTATTTCACGTGCGAAATCATTATCTGGCTCAGCTAAACCAGGCTGTTCCACGAAGCGGACATTTCATGCACCCCTTCACATTTTCATGTTTTGTTAGGTTTTGTCAGTTATGACAGCCCGTAGTAATAATTATTCCTCATATAAACGAGAAATACTTATTTCTATTATAAGTGAACACAGGGATGTTGTCGAGGACAAAAAAAAAACAGATAGCAGAAGCAACAACGTGCATGGACAGCAATAACCACTAAATTCAATGCAGACGAACGACACGAAATCGTACAACAAAACAATTAAAAGAATGCTGGAAAAACCTCAAAACAAGGGCCAAAAAAACAAAAAACCATTGTGAGGCAGGAAATGTTCCGCACCGGGGGTGGCTCTGCTGTACAGAGTCCAACTACTGAAGATAACGCGGTTGAAGGAATTATCCAAAATGTATACGACCCTCTGCCTAATAATTTTGATGATGATGCAATACTAAATGAAAATGGTACGTATTTTAGTTATAAAAATAATGTATAACTTTGTTTTCTATAATATTTTAAATTCATTTATTAACAATTTCAGGCCATATAAATTTGTTTAAAAAAATTGATTTCTCAATTGTTTTTGTTTTTTTTCTGTATAGGACGAGCAGACATATTTAATTTTTATTTGTTTTACTTCTGTATTGTATACAAACTGATAATTATCAGATGCAAGGGAAAAATATTTTGGGCAGACGGGGGTTTAATCTCCAACTGGCCCACCCCAACCCCTTGAATCTATTTCTGTTATCAATAATGTTACCTATATAAACAGAAATTTGTTTTGTTTAATGACACCACTAGAGCACATCGGCTATTGAATGTCAAACTTATGGCAATTTTTGACAGTCATAGAGAGGAAACCCGCTACATTTTTCAATTAGTAGCACGGGATCTTGTATGTTCACCATCCCACATACAGGATAGCACATACCACAGCCTTTGATATACCAGGTGTGGTGCACTGGCTGTGACGAGTAATAGCCCAATGGGCCCACCGACAGGGATAGATCCCAGACCGACCGCGCATCAAGCGAGCGCTTTACCACTTGGCTACGTCCCGCCCCTATATTAGTTTCAGTTAACACGTGCGTTTGCCGATTTCAAATTGTAGGGTTCGTCTCAAAAAATTAAAAGAGAAATCTTGCGCTGTACGAAGAACGTTCGGTTGAGTATACGGTACTAGAGTCTTTCGTTAAAACCGGTTTGATCTTGACAACGTATTATCGACAGTCGTACCTTCCTATTTCAGAATTGATATTTTACAAAGTGTTAGTAGAACTTTCAAAGTTTAGTTTGTATACTAGTAACACATTAATCATGTATACATTTTTAAAATAAAATATACTAAAGTAGACAATGAACGTTTTCACTTCTTAATTTTACGTGTTAAAATCGACAAATTCAAATAAATATTATTTCGTATGGAAAGGGTAAAGTTTTTGTTGTTTAACGACATCAAAGATAAAGCATATTGATTTAATAATCATCCGACCCCATACAACCGTAAATAAAATGTGTTGAGTGCGTCGTTAAATAAAACATATCCTATCCTTCCATCTTCTGTTGGATGTGACATATAATCTTAGAGAGGAATCGGGTGCATGTGCAGGGGGAGGGTATTGGAGGTCGAAACCCTTACTTGCCCAAGCTTAAACAAAAATTGAAATGTATTTTTTGGGGTAGCATGGCCCCATATAAACTTCACTCAACACAGTCGATTCCCAATCTGGAGCTCCACGCGGTAAGACGTGTTTGTTTCGCGTGTGCACACTGCACGTGCTTTCGTGTGCTCGACTTGGAGGTCCTTCATTTCGTTGTTTTTGTCAGCGAAATGAATTTTTCTACTGGGATGTATGCGGCCATTGGAACCGATTGAACGCTGGAACGCTTCTCGTTTCGACAGCCTGCACCACCAGGTTGGATTCTTTTTTAGCGAGATTCCTTGCCTCCACGTCATTTCTCCGTCTGACTGTCGACTTGGGGTTTTTTCGTGACTCGTATGACGGCCATTCTGCAGAACGCCACGGTTGTTCGCGTTTAGTCTCTACATGTCCGAGCCTGTCCTAGCAGCACAGCAGAAGATTGACCGCCCCACTCTAAGAAGAAATAGGAAGCTGGGTCGGCCCCTACTACTCTTTTTCTAGACTTTACCTTGCTTTATAGTGATCTCGTATCCTCCGGAGTCTTTTTATTTTTGGCTTGTAACCTTTTTTTTTTTCTTTTTTTTTATTCTATTAACTTTTTTACTAATTGCTATTTTCAAAATTCTGCCCATTTTCACCCCCCCCCCCCCCCCCCCTCCATCCTGAGTCAGGCCACCGATCTTATCAGAGGTCGGACTCGGGATGGGCGTGTTCGAAACCCTAGTGGTATATGGGCACGTTAAACTAGTTATCATCATCAACACAGTCTATAACCCCAACCCCGCTGAAATTCCTGCACACGCGCCTTGAAACCCGCTACATTTTTTTTTTTAGCAAGGGATCGTTTATATGTACCGTCCCACAGACAGGGTATCACATACCATGGTCTTTTTGTATACCCGCCGATGGGGATCGATCCTAGACTGACCGCGCATTTCCAAAAAACACCTTTTTAGGTCTAAGTAATGAACAAAAATAACATATAGTCTTTAACAATGTTACGTAAATCGAACACAGTACCCTCTTCTCCTACCCCTAGAGCGTTACGTAATTAGTAACACCCCCTTACATGTAACGCGTATGCCAACAGCTGGCCACTGTCAACATTTCAAGGCAAATCCCCCACTCACCGATCCTTGGAAAGGCGTTGTACCATACCTCTATGGATATAAATGTTTTGGAGATATGAGACGACACCTCAATCAAGACAGTTAAATTTGTTCAAAAATTGCGAAATCTCATGTGATCTCTTGTTGGGGAATTCTATACTTGTGATAAGCCAATGAAAAGCGAGATCGGTACGAGCCCGTCAAAAGTGTCCCACTTTCAAAATACTGGCTTTGTTTTTGACCTGGATAAGCCAGCGTAGTGAAACCAATGCGGAGTGCGGCGTCATATATGCACCAAATGTAACTGGATTTTCTGTTCTATATGATTAAATAACAAAAATATTCCAGGGAATGTAGTTTTAACTAATTAAACAATGGTGGTTAATTTGCATTGGAAAATAATATATACTTATTGCTGTCTTACTGGAATGGATACTATACCAATATACTTGTTGATATCAAGTAATAATGTGCATTAAATATCGTTGAATATGCCTACCAGTCCAAAAGCCTTACCCAATTATCCCTTTAAGTTATTGGCTTTAACCTGCGAAAGTAAAACTATATACGACATGTGACTAAAGTACTAATCATAATTATACCCAGGTGATTTTCCAGTCTTATATATTATTTATGAAAATCCCTGGAATAAAAACCATAAAAATGTGTTAGTATTATCATGACCTTTTACGGTATTCAAACAACCGGTACCTAAAATGACAATAAATGACGTGTTATAGATAGAAATATGAGACTATAACAGACTATAACACCCAGTTTGATATTGAACACGCCTGAGACCACCTCTCTGCTTAGCTTAGTATTTGTGATTTCACCTGTCAAGTGTAATCAATATAAACCTGGGTGTTATAGTCTGTTCCAAATTACATATGTTTTGCAGTAAAATTGTAAATAAATATCATATTTCTATCTATAACAGGTCATTTATTGTAATTTTTTCTACCGATTGTAGGAATACCATAACAGGTCATGATAATACTGACACATTTTTATGGTTTTCATTCCAGAGATTTTCATAACTAATATATAAGACTGGAAAATCACATGGGTATAATTTTGATTAGTACTTTAGTTTATGCAGAAACTAAAGGAATATTTCGTTTAAGGATGCCCCTGAAGATCACAATGGTACTATTAACTGCATCATATACATTGAAAACTAGAAGAAACTTACTACCACCAGATCAGACTACTTACCGATCAGAAGCAAGTGATTGGTTAAAAGTGTCTTGTCGCAGGCAGGACAGCATATACCGTTTGAGGCGTAGATACACTAAAGCAGAGTCTCTCTCTCTCTCTCTCTCTCTCTCTCTCTCTCTCTCTCTCTCTCTCTCTCTCTCTCTCTCTCTCTCTCTGTCTCTCTCTCTCTCTCCACCTCCACCAAATATAGCCGTAATTTAAAGTGTGCTGAAGTGTCATTAAACAAATATTCCTTTCCTTTCCATGGGCCGCCATTATCACAAAACTCTAAACAAATTGTGTTTCCGGAACCCGACACTACCTGGACACCAAAATGGTTTTCGATGTATTTTGTTTCTATCGATATTTTGTTTTATTACTATGTAGCTAAAAAGGGTAAGCTACACATATAACATTTTATCTGGACACGTAAGGTTAATTTAATAAATAACTACAACCAACCTGAAACACTTTTTTATGCCTAAGAAGTATTTTTAAAGAACTGAGAAAAAACAATGTATCTTGCAATGTGTAAAGGACGTGTCAGTGTTACTAGAATGTGGTTTGGCATGTCATCAGTATTTTTACTTAAATACGTATATGGCCAACACATTCTCGGGAAAACATCAATATTAGCCGTTTTAGAGCGAAAATATAAGTACTGGGCAAAACATATTCTCAGAAAACTGTGCGGAGTAAAATAATATTCTCGACAAATGTAGTTTTAACCCGTTTGGAGTAAATCACATTCTGGGAAAATGTATGAGTAACTCTTTCAAAGCTTCAAATAGAACTGAGTAAAACAAATTCCCGAGGAACAGCACTTTTACACCATCAACAGAATCAATTCTTATCACGCGTGTTGTACTCAAGGTGAAGGTCGGCCCGCAATGATAAGTGACAATGAGCGAGACATTTATTTATTGGCAAGTTTATTTATCAGTTGTTTGTACACAGGGACACTAAGCAGGGGGTGGGCTGGGGATGGTATTGGGGGGGGGGGGGGGGGGTCAGAGTGTGATGTGGTCCAATGGTAGAATGCTCGCTTGAAGTGGTACAGATCATTTAAGATCGCCCGCTTTTTGTGGATCCGTCGAATGTTTGTCCCGTTGTAAGCAGTTTCTCACGACTGGTAATGGAATGTGTGTGACATGTGCTGTCCTGTTTGTGGAAAACTGAACGTAAAATATCCGTTGCTACTTTTCTGTAGGCGTAGCCTATGTGGCAATTGTATAGCGGATTTTCTCTAACATAACCAAAGTAGAATGTCACAATATCCACGTGGTTAACACCGTAGTTTAAAATCTATCGAGGGCGTCATTAAACATAGGCCTATATTCCTTTTCCAATGTTTTTTTTTATGTTTAACACAATCATAACAAAAGTTAAAGTTGTTTTGTTTAACGATACCACTAGAGCACATTGATTTATTAATCATAGGCTACTGTATTTCAAACAGAGAGAAAACCCGCCACATTTTTCTATTAGCAGCTAGGGATCTTTTATATGCAGCATCCCACAGACAAGATAGTACATACCATGACCTTTGATATACCAGTCGTGATACACTGGCTGGAACAAAAAATAGCCCTCAATCATAACATGGCATAGAAACAGTTTAAGTTTCCATATAGCAACTGCACTGACTTGAGTACATCACACTTGCAGCCAGTCGGACGACAACAATATACCAATAAATTATTGTGTTTACAGGCGGTGTCAGGGGCGGGGTTTTAATGCAGCTAATCGGACGACAACAATATACCAATAAATTATTGTGTTTACAGGCGGTGTCAGGGGCGGGGTTTTAATGCAGCAAATGGTACATATTTAGAACAATAGTGACTCATTTTCAGAGAAAGTAGAAAACAACAACGTGCAAGTCTAGTGTACAATGGCAAAACCTAGTAACTGCAAAATTACTCAAACTTAAGTATGGTCACGACAGTATTTACTAGGAAATGCCACATGTTTTACAATCATACAATGAGGTTTTTTGCTTTTCTGTGCCTCCATGTATGAGATTTACAAAGGAAAAACCTAGCAAGTACAATGACTTTCAACTGGAAAAAATGGCAAAACGCAGTATCTGCTCGTCCAATCACAGAGCTCTGTTTGGATCATATGATTACATATGGCAGCCTCCATGGTGTACATATGGCAGCCTCCATGGTGTAAACAACACGTTTTATAAAATTGTTTAATTGATCAATTTAACGGGCATTTTGAACATTATATTAAAAAATAATAACATAAAGGATATTCTAAAGCTATGGCTGAACCTGTAAAACATAGAACTGATGATAATGAGACTGTTTAACGTTGGAAAACAGCAACATTGCAAACAAGAAAAAAAGGGCCAGAACTGATGCCACAAAACAGGACAGAAACTTAGCTAAGTATAAACTATTGCCACCGTGCCCCCCCCCCCCCCCCCCCCCCCCCCCCCCGTGTTGTAACATCAAATGCATAGAGACCATTGACGAGGGTCACAGAACTAAAATTTTGCAGACGTATTGGACACTAAACTTTAGTGAAAGGAGGCAGTGGCTTGACAGTCATGTTCGTTTACAACCCGTAAAAAGAAGAACAACTGGTGCTGAAAGTGGAAGTCATAAAAGCAACTGGACACTGGATTTTTCTCTTCCTAAGGAAGATGGTACGAGTCAGAAAGTCTGTAAAAAAAATGGTTATGAGCACCTTAAGATTAAAATCGGATGGTGTAATACCAGAATTTGTCAAAGCAAAACAGCGTTCAGAGCAAAGTGCTATATCACCAACGACAGACAACCGAGGACAACATGCTCCAGTTCATGGAAAAAGCAAGGATGAGATTGCCAGGCATATTAACTCCTATAATCCAATATCCAGCCACTACACAAAGGAGAATGCCCCAAACAGAAGATATTTGGAAGCACATATTACAATAAAAAGTATGCTTTTTAATTTTAATTAGATATCATAATGAACTGAACAAAATGTACTTCTTTATGAATAGATTTGAGCAGAGTCTCTCTGTTTTTGAAGCCAATCGATAATAAATTCAAGCCCATTTTATAGCATTCCGGTGTGGAATTCTGGAGAACATAATTAACATATCAAACCCCAGAATACGTAATGGAGATAGACTGCAGAGTTGGTAATCAAATTAATATTCCAGAGTATACAATCAAGGGGGCAATGTCTTAATACGTAATTAAAACGTCAAATATGAAGTCTGTAATCAGAATTTCAAATAAAGCTTGTTCAAATTACACATATTTATTTACATTGAAGTCTGTGCATCTAATGTTGGGACCGACGATACGTGTTCGACTGTAATTTGTGTAAATAGTAAATTAATTATTTTGCACTGTCACATTTTTTCTTCCTGTTAGGTATGTGGGATGACTACAAAACAAAAGGCAACAGCGTGTCATATGAACTGTAAAGACAGGTCTTTGACAAAGAAAACATTGGATTCTGAAAACCGTCTCAGGATGAGTGCACATTGTGCTTAAAATATAATAAACACGCAGCAGAAATAACACCAGATCATGACAAGGATTCGTGCGACATATGCACAGAAGCTAAAAATCATGAGCAGAAAGTTAAAAGTGCCCCGCAATTATACCAGGAGGATATGAAAAAGCCGGGGTCATTCTCTGTTGACATGCAAAAGGTCATCATCATTCCAAAACTGACCACCAAGGAACATGTGTTTACCGGTAGACTGGTTTGTTTTAATGAAACGTTTGCGTCAGGACAGTCTGATAAGACGGACTATACCATTCTTTGGAATGAAGCCATAAGTGGGAGAAAGGCAAATGACGTAGCATCTGCATATGTAAAATTTCTCATAGCAAGTGAAATTGACGAGCCAATACTATGGGCCGATAATTGCAGTGGACAACATAAAAATTGGACACTGTTTACCGCACTGGTCACCATAGTTAATGCTGCATGGGGTCCAAATTCTGTCACCATTAAATATTTAGAGGCTGGGCACACATTTATGGGTGCGGATTCGGTGCATGGCATAATAGGGAAAACAATTAAGAAAATGCCAGAAATAATTACATTTCCCGACTTAGTAGATTTAATTGATAAATCTGGTAAACATATTAAACCGGTAGTAATGAGCTTCAATGATTTTTACCATTTTATACCTGCACAGCGAATGCGCAATACGAAAAAAGTTGAAATACCGTTGCTGGCGAGTATTGTCGAAGTTAAATTTGTGAAGGGTTCGAGATATATGTACATAAAAACTGACAATGAACAAGAACAGCATGATGAAGTTGATTTTCTAAGACCCAAATTCAAGGAAAACGTTTTGGCAGAACCACACATTGTCCCGCGAGGCATTTCACACAAAAAGAAAGACGGGATTATCAAAATTTTAGAACAGGTACCCGCTGTAAAAGAAATGTTTTACATGGACTTGCTTGTAAATGATCAGGCTGAAGATTTGCAGTGTAGTTTGGAAAGTGCACGCGCCGAAAACTGTGCATAAAATGTGTATACGTGTAGCATAATGATGAAAAGTATTTGATAATAAAATGGTAAAACCTAGTAACTGCAGTCGGTTACCATGGTAACTAACATAAATGACATTTATGAGCATAATAAAAACATTTTAATGCGCCATATGTTAGACACTTCTACAATAACCGTTTAATGCAGTTAAATACAGTACATGATTGTTCTGACACTAATCCGGATTTGATTTAGAAAATCCGGATTTTCTCAAAACAAAGAAAATGTCAGTTACTAGGTTTTGCCACTGTACACTAGAAGTGTGCACGCAATTCAGGGAGAATGTTTTCCTGAAGAACGCTTGGCACCTCACCAATAATAATGAAACCGAAAGTAGGAAATTCATTCACTCTTGCTACATCTGACGACGCGGAAATATTAAAATAAAAACAGCAATAATTATAATATAGTGCTTCAAATTAACATTTGAGGTGTGATATTTTTATCATTAGTACTGCGTTTTCTTAATTATTATAAACTGACTCAATGACATCACCACCAGCATCAAACACGTAGTAATAATAACCATATTAACAACAAGAAGAAAAAACACTCTCCCCCCCCCCCCCCCCCCAAAAAAAAAAGAGAAAAAAAGAAGAAGAAGAATTAACCACGAAAAAAGCAAAACAATACGACATTTAACCCTGTATACGTTATAAATACACGTACTTCACTGTGGTGTTATTCCATGATAATATCTTACATTATAATTTTTCACTTTCATATAGAAAATACATGTTAGTCGGTTGGAGTGTTACATTTCAGATCCATTAGGATATCAAATGATCTATATATCTGACCATCTTTAAATACCCTACTGACAATAATCTGAATTTGTTTTCGTGTAGCCTACATTCAATTAAAGGGACATACCCTAGTTTTTAAACACTAACGCATATTTTTAACTATTATAACCGTTTTTGATAACTTAAATCATACTTTACTTAGATTTTATTGTTTAGATTATCAATTTCCGTACATTCGAAGTGGTTTGGATCATCCTGGTGTTTTTAATATCATAAAATGCAATGCATTTCTCATATTTTTAAAAACGCACACGTGTGTTTGAGAAGTAACAGTTATGGAGTCGAGTTTGAGTCTTTTTTAGAGGGTATTTCACCATTTTAAAGTCACAGACTCATGTTTTACTAAATTGTAACTTTATCTAAATGTGTTACAGGTTAGTCAATTAACTAAACTTAGTGTTAATTTTCTCGGGTTGAAACTAGGGTATGTCCCTTTAAGGTTGAAGCACGATGTCGTGGTACTCTGTCTGTCAAGTGCAGGAATTAATGGTTAGTACTGTTGTCATGCGCGTACGGGCTTCCATTTTTGGAGGGGTTGGCGTAGGTTGCTTTTTTTCCAATTAAAGGAAAATGCCAAACATTATTTGGAAATATGTTACAATAGAAGCAAACTTGCGCTATTCCCTGTAAGGAACCGCAGTGGCTGGACCGCCACGCCACAGAGCCCGGTAAGGTATACTGTGAGGCATGCAGTAGCTGGCTGGTCCGCCACGCCACAGAGCCCGGTAAGGTATATTGTGAGGCATGCAGTAGCTGGCTGGACCGCCACGCCACAGAGCCCGGTAAGGTATATTGTCAGACAGGTAGTAGCTGACTGGACCGCAAAGGCCACAGAGCCCAGTAAGGTATATTGTGAGGCATGTAGTAGCTGGCTGGACTGCCACGCCACAGAACCCGATAAGATATATTGTGAGGCATGTAGTAGCTGGCTGGACCGCCACGCCACAGAGCCCGGTAAGGTATATTGTGAGGCATGTAGTAGCTGGCTGGACCGCCACGCCACAGAACCCGGTAAGGTATATTGTGAGGCATGTAGTAGCTGGCTGGACCGCCACGCCACAGAGCCCGGTAAGGTATATTGTGAGGCATGTAGTAGCTGGCTGGACCGCCACGCCACAGAACCCGATAAGGTATATTGTGAGGCATGTAGTAGCTGGCTGGACCGCCACGCCACAGAGCCCGGTAAGGTATATTGTGAGGCATGTAGTAGCTGGCTGGACCGCCACGCCACAGAGCCCGGTAAGGTATATTGTGAGGCATGTAGTAGCTGGCTGGACCGCCACGCCACTGAGCCCGGTAAGGTATATCGTGAGGCATGTAGTAGCTGGCTGGACCGCCACGTTTATTTGTTTGTATGTTTGATTGTTTTTTGTTTTTTTTTAATGCTAGATTCAACCGTCCCTTCAGAAGGGCCGGGACCTTCAACAAGTGGTTCATCTAATGGCATATTTTACAGTTTAATAATGTTAAACTTTGCACTGGTTTTATAAATGGGGATCATTTTCTGTTATGTGTATCGATCCATTTATAATTAAGTGGCGGAATTTAGGGAAGAAGGAAGAATGAAATGACATATAAAATTAATACTCGAGTCATTTTACATGTAACTTTTTTTTATATACTTCCAGAGAAAAACAGGAAAGTGCACCTAGGGACACCAAATTATGCTCGAGATAAGCCTCGTAATCGAGATTAGCATGCTCGAGATAACAGTGTTTAATTTCGTAACATTACATAAGCAAATTGCCGGGACCGGCACTGGACCTCGAGATATGTTGGGTACTCGAGTTTTCAGAGGTCGAGATAACGAAGTTTGACTGTATATATATTTTCAGGTATTACTTTGCAAGGCCAAGTAATAGGTCAGTGGTCTGTGACAATATGCCGTTAAGTATGTATGCTTAGTACCAGTCGATGTAACACCGATGCGCGCACCGCTATATAGCCGGTGTTCATACGTGTCTCTATCTGTGATGTTTATGACATGGTGCTTACAGCAGGACACTATTTAGAGAACAAATTCAAACATGTTTGTCATATGCTACATGTATATTACGTTATTAAAGAACCTGTTGCAGAAAACAACTAATATATACTCTTCAAAAATAGATGGGGAACCTGAAATATTAATGTTAATATCAACTATTAGACCGAATACGTTTTGACCACAGACATCCTAGTCATGAACATTCAGGTCTGTTTATCAATTCACCGAAACACATTCCATAGTTTGCACATGCATCACGCAGTTGCCCCGTACACGTGCACCCCAATCGTCCTTCAAGATCTTTGGTGGTCATAAAACCTACTGTAATACTGAACTACCGGTTTAATGTTTGCCCAATTAATTCACTATTATCATATAACCATTCCTCACAGCTAATATACCTGACAATTTGGGTAATTGTAAATTCGTATTACAGTTCCCCTACTTTTTTGAAGAGTATATATCCTAATGTATATGGTCTAACTAATAAGAATAAATGGAAAATAAATATGAAATAAATACTTGTTTTTTTCTTTGTTTGTGAGGGTGAATTCGATGATCTTAGAGGTACCATTTTAGATGGGACAGTCTACTTAATCAAGTGTTTTACAGAATTATGTCGGTTGATAATGTTCATTACTGTTTTAGGGGTGTCATGTTATTTATTGGACAACGTTTTAATTTTCTTCAGCAATATGGTGACACAGGTCCTGATCCACTACGTGCTAATAACACAAGTCGCGAAGTGCCTACAATTTCTCCGTACCATTAAATAAACACTAATATTAGGACATGTCACGACACATCGGATTGGTAAAACATTCATCGCAATACCCTGTACGTATTCTTTATGTGTCTAGACGGCAGCAATTGCCTATTCTGGTTACCTACCAAATATACACCTCACAGGGGAGGAAACGAAACGAAACGGCCAATTAACTAATTAAACAATGGTGGTTTATTTTGCATTGGAAAATAATATATACTTATTGCTGTCTTACTGGAATGGATACTATACCAATATACTTGTTGATATCAAGTAATGATGTGCATTAAATATCGCTGAATATGCCTACCAGTCCAAAAGCCTTGCCCAATTATCCCTTTAAGTTTCCCCTGCGTGTGCTGTAACCTCACCGTGGTGCAGGGGTGTAACATTCTCTTTGAGAATGGCCAATACAGCACAAAATTGAAGTTTTGAGTAAGATTCAGTATCCGTAAGAGTCTGTGATATTTGTGTTTTTGCACAGTTCTTTACACTGTTTTTGTTTATGTCTTGAATTTTTATATTGATGTTGATCATCATTTTATTTATTTGCATTACCATAGTTTGACACCCAATAGCCGATGTATTTTTCGTGCTGGGGTGTCGTTAAACATTCATTCATTCATTCATTCCCTTTAAGTTATGGCTTTAACCTGCGAAAGTAAAACTATATACATGTGACTAGTTTATGCAGAAACTAAAGGAATATTTCGTTTAACGATGCCCCTGAATACCACAATGGTACTATTAACTGCATTGAAAACTAGACGAAACTTACTACCACCAGATCAGACTACTTACCGATCAGAAGCAAGTGATTGGTTAAAAGTGTCTTCTCGCAGGCACCGGCCTCGGTGGCGTCGTGGCAGGCCATCGGTCTACAGGCTGGTAGGTACTGGGTTCGGATCCCAGTCGAGGCATGGGATTTTTAATCCAGATACCGACTCCAAACCCTGAGTGAGTGCTCCGCAAGGCTCAATGGGTAGGTGTACACCACTTGCACCAACCAGTGACCCATAACTGGTTCAACAAAGGCCATGGTTTGTGCTATCCTGCCTGTGGGAAGCGCAAATAAAAGATCCCTTGCTGCTAATCGGAAGAGTAGCCCATGTAGTGGCGACAGCGGGTTTCCTCTAAAATCTGTGTGGTCCTTAACCATATGTCTGGCTCCATATAACCGTAAATAAAATGTGTTGAGTGCGTCGTTAAATAAAACATTTCTTTCTTTCTCGCAGGCAGGACAGCATATAGCGTTTGAGGCTTAGATACACTAAAGCAGAGGACTGGGGAGTTTTACCCCCCACTCCTCCAATCTCTCTGTGTTACTGACTCATTCTCTCTCTCTCTCTCTCTCTCTCTCTCTCTCTCTCTCTCTCTCTCTCTCTCTCTCTCTCTCTCTCTCGGTCTGTCTGTTACTCTTTCTCTCTATACCTCTGTCTCTGTTTGTCTCTCTGTCTCTCTCCCTCCCTCTGTGTGTGTGCGTGTGCGTGTGCGTGTGCGTGTGCGTGTTACTGTCTCTATAGCTATTTGCCGGTCTTTCTGTCTTTTTCTCTGTCTGACTGTCTGTCTCCCCGCCATTATCACAAAAGTCTAAACAAATTGTGTTTCCGGGAACCCAACACTACCTTGACACCAAAATGGTAATCGATGTATTTTTTCTGTTGATGCAGGTGAAAAGGGAAAGCTACACATGTCATTTTATCTGGACACGTAAGGTTAATTTAGTAAATAGACAACAACAACAGCAACCAACCTGAGACACACCTTTTTAGGCCTAAGAAGTATTATTGAAGAAAAAAGAGAAAAGACAAACTGTCTCGTACCTTGGAAAATTGCATGCCATATCAGAGGAATCCAA
The DNA here is from genome assembly GCF_016097555.1 of Gigantopelta aegis. NCBI lineage: Eukaryota > Metazoa > Mollusca > Gastropoda > Neomphalida > Peltospiridae > Gigantopelta > Gigantopelta aegis. The sequence goes on from NC_054706.1 coordinate 10,807,715, forward strand.
CACTCCAAATGTGTACATAGTCGGTGATTGGAATGCCAATATTAAGCGGCAGTCAAGGTTTGGTGCTGAATTATATAATATGTGTTCAGAACATGGTTATATATTATCGGATGCTGTTCTTTTAGGTACAGATACGTACACATATATTAGTGAGGCGCATGGACAACGTCATGGCTAGACCACTGTTTGGCTACTACAGCTGCACACAATGCAATAACTAATATGAATATACTACATGACATTGCGCCATGGGATCATCTGCCATTACAATTCACCATCAGTGTGAACGGTTTGACCAAATGCAATTTAGCCAAAAATCACATACTGCCCAAGAACGTCTGCAAACGGTCAAAAGTTACTGCTAGTGATAAATACGTATAGAGCTGAGTCAGATATTTCCTTGTCTCAAATCGTTTTTCCTAATGATGCAATTTCTCGTAAAACTCCAAACTGCAATATATCTGGTCATCTACATGGTATTGATAGTTTATATAATGAAATTGTTAATGCATTAAAATTGGTATCTCAACATTTGATTAAAGGTAATAGTGACAATCCAAAAATGTGCCTGGGTGGAATAACTACGTAAAAGATCTACATCTCATTGCTCGAGAGGCCTACTTGTTATGGCGAGACAATGGTAAACGAACAGGACTTATATGTGAAAATATGAACAAAAACACGTAGGCAGTTTAAATACGCTCTTAGAATGTGTCAAAATGAGAACGATAGAATGAAGGCAGATGCTATAGCACAAAATTTGACCGACATGAACTTTCGTGAATTTTGGAAAAATATTTCTAAAGAAAATAATAAACGAACTCTATTGGCAACAACTGTGGATGGTGTGACGGGGAAGAGAATATTGCAGGTTTGTTTAAAGAACATTATAAAGAACTTCTAAATTCTGTGACAGGTCAGCATCATCGAGCATATGTTGAAGAGTATATTGCTAATGATTCAAGTTATGTTGCTGAAATGAACGTAAATCCCAATGAGGTAATGGAGTTTGTTTTTAAACTTAGCAGTGGGAAATCAGCAGGGAATGACGGTCTCTCAGCGGAACACCTCCAATATGCGCCCAAGAGATTATTCGTTCTATTATCAGTTTGTTTCAGTGCCATGCTTGTACACGGGCATGTATCTAGTAGTATGACAGATGTTATTCTTGTTCCTATTGTGAAAAACAAAACCGGAGACATAACAGATAAAGGCAATTACCGTCCAATCTTAGCAACTGTGATATCAAAAAGTTATGGAACATGTACTGTTATCACGAATAGACCTGAGTACATCAGATTATCAGTTTGGTTTTAAAAGTGGGACATCCACTGATATGTGTTTATTTGCTTTTAAGGAAGTTATTAACTTTTACATTTCACAAGGTAGTCCTGTGTATGTTTGCTTTTATGCGAAAAAAGCCTTTGACCGAGTAAATCACTGGACATTATATATGACACTTTGAAAAAAGGCGTGCTACTTTTGTAGTTCGCTTTCTCAAAGCATGGTATTTAACCCAATTGTTTAGTGTAAAATGGGGTGCATATATTTCCTGTAATTTTAATGTAACAAATGGCGTCCGTCAAGGTGGGGTAATGTCACCCTTATTATTTAATATATATATTGATGACCTTAACCTACAGTTGTCAAAATGTGCAGTTGGGTGTAATGTTGGTGGGGTGTTTCTAAATAACTTCAGTTTTGCTGATGATATGTCACTTCTTTGCCCATCTATTTCTGCATTAAGAAAAATGTTAACGATTTGCGAGAAATTTGCAGAAGATTATGATATTATATATAATACAATGAAAACTGTTTGTATGTGTATTGAGCCAGAAACTCTTTGTGTGGTGATGTACTGAAATTTGTTGACAACTATAAATATCTAGGTCATATCATATGCAAAAACATGAAAGACGATAAAGACATTAAACGACAGTATAGAGCCCTTTGTGTACGTGCAAACATGTTGTTGCGGCGATTTGCAAAATGTTCAGAATCTGTTAAAACACAATTATTTGTGAGTTATTGTAGTAATTTGTACGCGGGTGCATTATGGGTGAAATTTAAGCAGGATACCATGAAAGATCTTAACATATGTTATAATAATGCATACCGATGGATGATCGGACAACGACGACCATACAGTGCCAGCAAGATGTTTGTCAGTCATCGAGTAAAAAGCTTTGGCGCTTTACTTCGCTCAACAGCATATTCGCTGAAGAGCAGAATCGAAACAACTTCAAATGACCTACTTGCCCACCTGCGGTGTACAACTGTGTACGTCAAATCTGTATGTGTAAATCGCTGGCACAAGCTGCTGTATATTATGTAATCAGTTTTGTATGTGATGTTTATATATGTTCTATGGATCTCTGATCTGAAATAAAAATCTATTATTATTATTATCCTGTAATGTGTAAAGGACGTATCAGTGTTAATAGAATGTGATTTGACATGTCATCATTATTTTTAGACATTATTTTTACCTACATACGTATATGGCCAACACATTTCCTGAGAAAACATTAATATTAGCCGTTTTAAAGCAAAGAATAAGTACTGGGCAAAACATATTCTCAAGAAAGCGTGTGGAGTAACATGATATTCTTGACAAATGTTGTTTTAACCCTTTTACAACGAGCAACAGTACTGAGTAAAACAAATTCCCGAGGAACATAAATTTTACACCATTAGCAGAATCAGCATAATTCTTATCACGCGTGTCGTACTCGAGGTAAAGGTCGGCCCACACATACTGTACGATAAACGACAATGAGCGAGACATGCATTTATTGCGCAGTTTATTTATTAGTTGTTAGTAAACAATGATACTAAGCAGGGATGGGCTTGTGTGTGTGTGTGTGTGTGTGTGTGTGTGTGTGTGTGTGTGTGTTAGAGTGTGATGTGGTACAGTGGTAGATCGCTCGCTTGAAGTGTTATGGATCATTTCAGATCGTCCCTTTTCTCTGGATCTGTCTGTTCCCCCACTTCTAAGCTGTTCTGTTTGTGGAAAACTGCATATACAAATATATCTTGCTGGTTTTCTGTAGGAGTAGTCTATGTGGCAGCAGCGGGTTTCCTCTCCCACCATCGAGGCCAAATATCTCCGTAGTTTAAAATTCACCGAGAGTTAAGTGTCATTAAAGCGATATCCCCGTCCCATTGTTTGGTATGTTTAACACAATCATAACATGGCATAGCATGGCAAGAGTTTAACAGTTTCCATATAGCAACTACTCTGACTGAGTACATCACACTTTCTCATTCAAACCAGTGCACCACAACTGATATAACAAAGACAGTGGTATGTGCTCTCCTGTCTGTGGAATGGTGCATATAAAAGATTCCTCGCTACTGATGGAAATATGTAGCGGGTTTCCTCTCTAAGAATATATGTCCAAAATTACAAAATTACTCTGACATTCAATAGCCGATAATTAATAAATCAATGTGCCCTAGTGGTGTCGTTAAACAAAACGAAACGTTTTGAGTACATCACACTTACAGCCAGTCTGACGGTTTATCTTTTACTTGATCAACACTAATATACCAGTAAATTGCTGTTTTTAACTGGCGGTGTACGAGGCGGTTTTTTAATGCAGCAAATGGCACAAATTTAGAACAATGGTGACTAATTTCCAGAGAAAGAAGAAACTCAACAACGTGCAAGTGTGCACGCAAACCAGGGCGAATGTTTTCCTCAAGAACATTTGGCACATCACGAATAATAATGAAACTGAAAGTAGGACATTCACTCTTGCTATCATCTGACAACGCGGAAATATTAAAATAAAAACAGCAACATAAAATTAACATTTGAAGTGTGATATTTTTGTCATCAGTACATTTTGTTAATTAGTATAAACTGTCTCAATGACACCACTACCAACATCAAACACGTAGTAATAACAACAACAACAAAAACCCACACAGAAGAACCCACCAAACATTTAACCTTGTATACGTTATGTGGTGTTATTTCATAATATCTTACATTATAATACTAACTAATTTTTCATTTTCATATAGAAAATGCATGTTAGTCGGTTGAAGGACCATTAGGATATCAAATGATCTATATATCTGACAATTTTTAAATATCCTACTTACCATAATCTGAATTTGTATTCGTGTAGCCTACATTCAGTTAATGTTGAAGCACGCTGTCGTGGTACTCTCTTCAGCTATTTGAACTGTCTGTCAAGTACAGGAGTTAATGGTTTGTACTGTTGTCATGCGCGTACGGGTTTCCATTTTTGGAGGGGTTGAGGCTGGCTGCTTTTTTTCCCGAATTAAAGGAAAATGCCAAACAACATTATTTGGAAATATGTTACAATGGAAGCAAACTTGGGCTATTCCCTGTAAGGCACTGCGGTGGCTGGACCACCACGCCACAGAGCCCGGTAAGGTATATTGTGAGGCATGTAGTAGCTGGCTGGACCGCCACGCCACAGAGCCCGGTAAGGTATATTGTGAGGCATGTAGTAGCTGGCTGGATATGCACCTCCGGAACAATGGGTCCCCAATCCGCAACAATGGATGTGCACCTATTGTCTTTCCGGTTCAGTGGAGCGTATAATTGGTTTTTCCGGTTCAGTGGAGCGGATAATGGGGTTTTCCGGTTCAGTGAAGCGAATAATGGATTTTTTTAACAAAAGAAGTGCACCTATTGTGCTGAGTGGATGACTGGCATTTTTCAAAGGATGACTGGCATTTTTTCAAATTTTGGGCGGGAACGTCCGCGTTTTTGTTGGGTTCGATGGGGTCACTGTAAAAGTGCGTATTTGAAATAAAGTGGCTTTTTAAAAGGTAGCATTATGAGAGTTCTACATCAGGAGCCTTCTATTTTTAGAAATAGGGTCAAGGCAGTGCAAGTGTGGTGCAATATTCTATTGTTCTATAAATAATGTTTTTTGTTGGGTGCGATGGGGTCACTGCAAAAGTGCGTATTTAAAATAAAGTGGCTTTTGAAAGGTTGTTTTTATAAATGTGTTATTGGTTTAAAAGGATTTATTTTTAGTTATAATGAAATATTCTTTTGTATAGGAAATCAACGTTATTCAAGATATGTATGCGATAGACCTAACAATTGTGTATGGTACATAGATTAATGATCATAAACATTATTTTTAATTGACGTCAGTGCTTTGTATGTAACGGTTCATTCTAAACCATGACCGAACAAGAATGTTTGATAAAGATAACGACCCCTACAACAATTACGATAGTAGGTGGAAGTGGCAGCGGGAAAACGTTTTTTACAAAGCGTCTTTTGGAGAATGCCAAGTTTGTGTTTGATGTAACACCTACACGCATTGTTTATTGTTACGTGGTATGGCAGGATGTGTACACAGACATGCAACACTCCGTTCCTAACATACTGTTTTACGAGGGACTGCCGACACAGGAAGAGCTGTACACGTGGGCAGACGAGGCTCAGAACCATATTGTGTTGGTCTTGGACGATCTGATGATGGAAGTGTGTAACAGTGAGCTCATGTTGAAAGTTTATTCTACTCTTTCACATCATTTGGGTATTACATGCATTAGTTTACAACAAAGTCTTTACCCTAAAGGAAAGTGTTCTCGCACCATGAGTTTAAATACCCATTTGTTTGTGTTAATGGCTAATACGCGATCAGCGCATGAATATAAGATTTTTGCTTCCCAGATATTTCCCGGTCAGTCTAAGTACTTTACCGAGGCATATCAAGATGCCGTGCAATCAAGAAAATATGGATATATGTTAGTGGATGTGGCACCATACAGTAATCCCGAATATGGACACGTACGGGTATTTTACCTGGAGAACTATGTACTGTCTACTTCCTAAAGACTAATATAAAACCAGTGTTGTGTACGATAATGCTCATTTGTGCGATTTTACGACATGAGCAAGCAACTCTGGATTACTGTGGCATACCCACGTGGTAAAAGCAATTATCGTCGCAGTGGTAAAAAGCAAGTCTGAAGCTATGACTCACTTAAACGTTTTGTTGCACGTGGTGTTGACATTCCAGATTGTTGGGGTGGTCCGTACTATTTTATAGTAAGGAGATCCGATTATGTTGTAAATTATGACAGACTTAATTAGCAGCAATTTGAGCTACCTGACACTTCTCAAGGATGCATGCATCAAACAGAGACATGCGCTGTTGATCCACGCATCACCCGAACAGTTCAAGGCGTTAATTGAAGTGATCTACAACATTCTACGTGGTAACATTTCAATCTCGGACAGTGTACAAAAACGTCTGTATCGCTACAGAGTGATCATTCGTCAACTGGTCGATAGATCAGTTAACAAAAAGGAGAAACACAGACTGTTACGATCTAACCATTTCATAATACCTAGTTGCATTGAAGCGCTCTTAAACTACTTGAAAGGGAACGACACTACCGAATTACAGTTGAACAATGGCGAAAGCACATGTTCTACTGAGCCGAGACACGTACAACAATCTATTGAAGAGGAACAACACACCGACTCGGTTGAGTGATTCTACATCTATTAAAAGTGAATGTGAAGACCGTTCTATTGAAACTGCTTCGTCAACAGAGAAACAGACCATGTCGAATGATGGTGATACATCTAATAAACATTATACGAGTTTATCAGAACAGTCAAACAACAACAATTCACTGTTATCTTTACAAACTGCTATACTACAAGGTGTTCCCAGTGCAAGACTAATCGGAAAATTAATGGCTTTGTGGATTTTTGTTAAGGATCAGTTTGAAAAGGGCACATTACAGTGGAATGATGATGGTGAACTACTTGATAAAGTTGGACACGCTCACGTGGGATCTAATGTACCAATGATGATACGCTACGCTGTGTTGGACACTGATTCTACAAAGCAACCCGTGGGCTATGAACATTTCATTAATAAATTGAAAGAGTTAAATGTACCCCAGAAACTCTTGGTATTGACACAGAAAAGTAGCGGCAAACAAAGAAAACAAACACCAGCTGTAAACAAGAATAAACAGTTTTATTTAAAAAGAAAAGCTAACGCGGGCATTCCCGACGTGAAGAAATTAAAGGTGTTAGAAAAGTATTAAAAGAAATAAAGTGTTCTTTGTTCACTAGTATGGTGTGTTTATTTCTTACTTTCTAATTAATATGTAGTCTTTGTTTATTACTTAGTTTTCTAATTAATCTATAGTGTTGTTTTATTGCTGGAAAGTCATTCAGTCATTTGCACACGTAACATCATCTCCAGTACATTTCGACGATTTTCACTAAGAAAGTTCTCTTGTAGCCACTCAACGCTGGTGTAAGGTAGTGTGTGTATCGCATGAGTCGGTTCACCGTGTATGCGAACAAAACGTTCTGCATCTCGCACTATTGCCTCGTGTGGCAACGACTGCAGGGCTCTTTGAAAATAGGAATCAATGGCTTCATTCTGAGTCATCATTAAACAACTGTGTTGCGTTTGAGATGGATGATCAATTGCACATCCTTCACAACTGTCTTTTGTCATTTGGTTTATTGCTGGTTGCAGCACATGCAAGTAAAAGGCAATGAGGGTCATTTCAAAGGGGGTTCTCCAAGAAGTATTCCGTTCCCCAACAATGTTCACTGAACACATAACAACCTTTATGCGTACAGCTGTATGTTCATTTCTGTACTGAGCTAGGTTATGCCTAAGTGCATGTCGCAGGCACCGTCTTCGGCTTTTAAATAGAACTGAGTGTCTATAAACAACTCTTCCCGTGTCCCTCTTTACCACCTGGTAATAATAGCAGTTGGAGTCCATTCTGTAATAGAGTGAAATATTAGTTTAATATATAATTATTATCATTAGATTGTGCAGAGCTTATATCTTCACATATATTAATATCTTCACATATATTAATAAGTCATAATTTATTACTTTAATCAAAGTGTGTGTGTGAACATGTATCTGTTTTAAATTCTGAAACGCTATGTAGACATACAGTATGTATATGGATTCGTTAACATTAAGTAACTTTGCTAATTAAATATATAGATTATAAATAAAGTTGTACCTTGTATATTTCTTCTTTTCGTTCAGTTCGTACATGTTAACAATAAGTGTGATCTTTGTTTATTTTAAAATGCTTGATAACCATATGGTACTGAGGTAATGCCATCTTCTAAAATGTACCGTTTATTATCTAAAGGTATTAAAGCTACTTTAGTGTTTTTGATTGTGTACAGGGTATTGTTAAATGAACGTATCAAATTAAATGTGGCAGAGAACGTTTTTTTCTGAAACAGACATTGCTTAAACAGTTCGTGACGCAATGACTTTTTAACAAAAACCCGTTTGATACCCTTTGCTTTTTTGTGTTCGATTTTAGAATTTGTATTTTTATCGATGATGGTAAAACTGTAATTTTTAGCCCTAAGTCCCACGAACTCGTCAATGACTGAACCGCCAGCTTCGTCTTTCATCAGTCCTGTCACCTTGTGCCTTACCATAGAAAATAATGGATGGTCTGGGGGAAAGTTGGACGTGTCAAACAAGTGACTCTTTTGTTGCATGAACTCGTATGGGTCTAACAAATGTTTACCCGGAGCTTCCCTGATTTCCATGAACAAACTGTCAGTGTCAGTCATGAGTAGTCGCACTCGGTCGTTGTACTGTTTCACCATGGTCTCATAATAAAAAGACAGAATGTGACGTTTAGCGTGTTCTAAAATACAAAATCCTACTGCAATTGGTTTGTTTAAGGTAACAGTGGTTCTTTGCATTTCAACTGACACTAAGTCTACCGAAAAAATATTTACGTGTTTGAAATTTGATTTTGCAGTGTATCGTCTTAGTCGTTCTCGTTGTGTAACCAATTCGACTTGTTTGTATTTTCTGACCGACTCTATGAATTTCCCATAACACACATTTGGCATTGCTTTGTACAAATCTTGTGAACATTTGTCTCTAGCATGCTTGCGATTTTCTATGTTCCGAGTTACAAAATGTTTCATCCACTTTGATTGCTTGAATTTTAAAACTTTGTGAATGCATTTCAACTCCAAACCGAGTTTTAAATATAACTTTAGAGTTGCAAAATGAATGACGTAGTTGCTTTTATTTTTTAAAGTACAAAACAATTTTTTGCCCGATGGTTTATTTAAATTTAGACCGAATTGTTCAAGTAACTGTTTGCAGTATGGTGAAAACTCATCTGCGGGTATGTTATCGTGTAGTGGGGCAAGAGGATTACTTACCATTTAGTTACAATCGGAACAACTCGTCACATTCCGCTACGGTATGTTTCAGAAACAGATTTTGTTTACAAGGCTGTGGCTTTCCGAAGTTACATTGTTACATCTACCATACCACACACCCAATCGTTACTGCCAATGATGTCAACAACAGCTATCATTGCCTGTGCACCTATGAGTGTTAAATAGGAATGCTGGTCAACTCGCCCCAAAGCCAACTCGCCTGAGTGTTTGGACAACTCGCCCCAAACTTTACTGTCCATAAATAATTGTGACAAAATTAAAAATCGACATCTATAACTTCGGTGTCATTTTATTTATTAATATTACTGCAGTGAAACTCCGCTACTACCACCGCTTATTAAATGGTTTTATATTGGGGAGATCTTAATATCAGATAAATAATAATCTATTACAATGAACTGTCAAGCCTAATTTAACGACATTTGTGAGTTTGTCCCTTATGTCCTTAAAGGAATGATCAGGCAAGGCTTTTGGACTCCGACTGGTGTGCATATTCAACAATATTTAATGCACATTAGCTTAAAATGTTTGTATATTAATTTTCAAAATTGTAACGATATGAGTTGACTAAACAGTGTGGGGTGAGTTGACCAGCTTGGGGGCGAGTTGGTTTTGGGGCGAGTTGACCTGCTCCCGTTAAATAGTGATAATTATGCCTTTAACTTGTGTTGTATGTTTATTTCTGTAGTGGATGTGATTATTGTTTGTATAGATTGCTGTCAGCGTAGTAATTTGTTTTAATTCCTCGTCACATGTTCATAAAAGCACCTTATTTATACTAAGACCAGACTGTGGTAAAACATTCCAGATGTTTGACTGTGTGGGTCCCGTGACAACGTAATAATTAGAATTTAATTACAACAGTTCATAATAAAACTAAAACAAGTTCGGTTTCCTTCTTTTGTGTTGTTATTATTGTTTGTATGATATGATAACATGTTTTTAAAGTGCAATTTAAGTAAGTTCTTTTTTAAAACGAAACTCGGTCGCGGGCCATTCAAAAGTTGTACGGGCCAGTCAAAGTGTTCTTGTGAGTGGCCCGATTGGCCAGTCAAAAAATATCCCAAGTGCATACCCTGTAATCTAATCAAATCTAATCTGAAGCCGACGAGAAATTATATATTTGGCAACAGAAATATTTTGGAATCTATTCAATTCCACTTAGAATTAATGTTAAAGTTTTTGAAACACTTTGATTTGTATGCAAAATTTTAAAATATACTTACCTTGATATTTGTATTGTACAAGTACATGTAGGCCTATTGAAAATTGTTGGATATGCAGTTATGAAATGCTGACAAATATATACAAGTCCAAGTGTTATAAATTGAATATGTTAAATGCAAAAGCCCCTGAAAACTGTAATTCTTAAAACATGAATTTGCCTTCCAAATTGTGTATAAACCTTGTGGTATGGGGTTAAAACGTAATAAATTTGACTATATTTTTATAAAATGTTGAACTACATGTATATTCATTATTACAGTGTTACATGTCAGTTCAGTGGTTGCCTAGTAACACAAACAGAAGTCCTTTAAAGGGACAGTCCTGAGTTTGCTGCAATTTTTAAGATGTTATCGACTAACAGAGACTTTTTAATGACTAATTACATATTTTTTCTGCATAAAATATTAGTGGCTGTATATTAAACATGGTTCTGATCATTAAATTTTATTTTATTTCCTAAAATATGTTTTTTTCGTTCATACAAAATTATTTGAAGACAAAATCCAGTTTGGGCTTCTTACAAATATTAATATGACCAGAAACACATTGAATATACTGACACTGATATTGTGAACAAGAAAATATATTTAATGCATATTTTTAGACATTAAAAGATTTTATTAGTAGGAAACACCTTACAATGCAGGAAATTCAGGACAGTCCCTTTAATGCACTGTGAGCACAATTTGGGTCTTTGTGGTATAAGGGTTTTTCTTAGTGCAAGTGATTAAAGTATTTTACATGATGGCAAAATAATGATTTTTTGTTTTCTTCTTTTCAGCACATTGAAGATAGTGAAAGATTTGAATTCTTCGGAACAACCCTAAAAGCTATGGTTGAGTTAGCTTTAAAACTACCGTATCTGTGCACAAAGGTAAAACTCATGATCTGTGTATTTGTGAGATCAAAAAAAGATTGTTTTGTTTAATGACACCACTAGAGCACATTGATTTATTAATCATCGGCTAGTCAATGTCAAACATTTGGTAATTTTGACATAATATAGTCTCAGACTGACCGCACATCAAGCAAGTGCTTTACCACAGGGCTACGTCTCGCCCAACTCGTGAGATCAAATGCACGACTATTTCATGTTATACCTTTAAAGGCATATTCTAATTCATTTGTAAGAATGAATCTGAATGGTTTTTTCTTTACTTCTGGTGATAAAACCTGCATTTTCCTGTTATTTATAAGGTGACGAAGGTGGGGGTGGGCTTATTTACGAATGAGGGCCTAATTTTAAAAATGCTATCAAATCGGAGGGGGGCTTATTCAAAGACATGGGCTAATTTCCGGTCAAATACGGTATATGTATAGATAGATAAATAGATATATATAGATATATATATATATATATATTTATCCTATAACTTATCCATGATATCCATGTCATAAATCCATGTGATAATTTACTTTATTAACCCGGTTAATAATGGTATGCAAATTTGCAAGGTCTCCAGGTAATGTATTGCTGTGAATGGGTCATTTGCTTACAAGCCAACAAGACCCATGTACCTGAGCGTAACGTTTTCAAAGATTTGTTTAAAATGTCAAACTAATCTCTGCTAATCGTGATGATGTCATATTATTGATGGCAGCGACTTTAGAATGTTATTTTAGAAGTGTTATAGGATAAATAGAATTCGCTACTCGTGTTTTTTAATATGTAAAATATCAACCTCGTCTAGTTAATCGGTATTTGCAGGGGACAATATTTCGAAATCTGAGGTAAACGGAAGTCGGTTCACGTGGTTTTTACCTAGGTAACCAATCGTTTGGTTACGTGAATTATATTTGCGTAACCTGTAGATTACCTGATCGGTTACCTCAAAGTTACGTTGAAATTTTATTTTAAATACGTAATTGTTTGCTCATTCATAAAGTTGAAACAAAATACAAAAGAAAACGTTTTATAAAACAGTTTCTTTAATGCTTGCAAATCGAAAGAAGTGACTTGTAGATGTTTCTTTTGTTTTCGTACGATCGTAGCGTTGTAGATTTATTATTATTATTATTATTATTATTATTATTATTATCATTATTATTATTATTCACCACTTGCCATCGGGATCGCAAAAAGTAATTTTTAGTTGCCATAATCTAAAAACCACTGTCCTCGGGCATCGGGCCACCGTATTCTAGAACCTCCGTGCAGCTTGCGGAAGTTAACACTGTTGTAAAAGGACTAAATATTAGCCCAGTACTGAAACAAAATAAAAACATTTGGAGGGAAAATGCCCATTCCATGGTGCATGATTAGACTAATAATTTTCTTTTATAAATAACAAATAAAGGCTACCATTTGTCACTGATAGGCTACTCATTGGTGCATGATTAGATTAATAAAAATAAATCTTATAATATAACATAAACAGGGGCGTGCGCAGGAAATTTTGCAGGTGGGGGGGGGGGGGTCGAGGTGTCTGGCTCTATACTGAGCCTTAGGTCTCAATTTTGACCCCCCCTCACCCCCCACCCCTGCACACGCGCCTGATAAAAAGAAAGACCACAATTTGACACTGATATTTTGCGGCGGCGATGCTACTTTCACTTTATCGCTGGTACTTCTATACTACAGTGATGTTCCAAATGTTTGTTATTTAAAGCTCATTATGCAATGTTAGTATTTTTCAGCTTTTGGGACATTTTTGTTTACGTTAAAACCATTTTCAACCTTTGTAAAATTATAGGCAATCCAAAATTATGTCTACATATATTCCTTTAGAGATAGAATAGCAGCAGATGATTTAGGCGCCTTAGCGATCCGTGCATATTTCTTTAAAACGTTTGGCTCGACTCTATACTGAGCCTTAGGTCTCAAGTTACAACCGTTGCAATATACCGTTTTCTACTGGTTTGCTGCGCATCAAGTATCTAAACACAGTCTAAAACATTTGTCAGAATACTAGTAGTATGTCTGCATTAATAAATTTCCTGTAATCGTGAAGTCTGCAAGTTTTAATTTCTGAACGTCTACAGGTCACGACGTAACCGATTTGCGGTTCGCGTAAATTTAATTTTGCGTAACCGACATGCGAACAGAACGGCGGTTCGCGTGAAATATTGTGCCCTGTATTTGTCTCGGCAGAGCCTTGACAAATACCGATTAACATAGACTCGGTTGATATTTTCCATATTAAAAAAATACTTATGATGAATCCTCTCTCTCTCTCTCTCTCTCTCTCTCTCTCTCTCAATCTCTCTCTCTCTCTCAATCTCTCAATCTCTCTCTGTATATATATTTATTTGCTGAAGTGTCCCTTTGCTGTGAACACAGCTCACAACTTGCAGTAAACGTCAATGTCATCATGTATTTCACGACAGCATCAACGTGTTTGTTTAGCTCAATGTTAAAAAGACTCCTGAGTACATTTTTCACTTACATATTAATACATTATGAAAAAACTATTTTTTTTAAACTATTGAAAATTGTTTTAGGGTCGGCCCATGTTTTTTTATGCCTTACTGAAAAAAGTTATTTACCGGTAATAAAATAAAATAGTTTTTTTTTTTAATGTGGACAAAGCAAGAGCATATCAATGAGTCAGGAGCAAGTCGCGTGTTTGCTGGCCAACGCTTTCTTCTGCACGTTTCCGCGGAGAAACTCTAAAAACCGACATGCAGAATATTCCAGCTATCCGGACATTAATTTTAACAAGTAATATACTTAATTTTTTCATTGGAATTGCAGTGTTGTGGAGAATCATCCCAATTGGTATATCAAAAGCTGTGGTATGTGCTGTCCTATATATGGAAAAATGCATTCTCTTGCTACTGTTTGCTCAATATGGTGGAAACTATTTAATAGTAAAGCTAGTTCTGGTTTCGTCTACATCTTGACAGTGTCTTTCACAGTGTGGTATTCCTGGGCCTCTTCTTGCTTGTGTCAGCTATTTTGTAAATTAAATTTAAACATCAGAAAATGTTTTTGCTATTCAATTCTTTTATTGTATATAAGGCCATAAGCCCATATATACAAGAACTCGTATATTGATATATTTTGAGGCCAGTTGTTCAAACAATTAGCCAGCTGTTTTAGAAACACAAAATGGTAACATTTATTATTACACATTTGTTTTAAAAACATATCTTGCAACATATCGTCGATTATCTTACTACGACCTTCTATGGACACCAACCAAATAAGCGAGATCATTTATGGGTAATAAATATGATATTAAACTCACCACCACCCCGCACCATGTCTGTGTCCCTCGTGAAACAATTCTCATTGTCATGACCTAAAGCTCGAAACTACTAAAGACTAATTCACTCGGGATACAAACACCATACAAAGTGGAAGCTCGTCCAATATCCCATAATTATTACATTCCCAAAAAATTATAAAAACAGATATTTATAAAAGCCTGTGGTCAGCTTAACCATTCTTTGAACAACTGGCCCCTGGTGCAGGTAACATCATTTTCAAGTATAGTAGCATACAGTGGATTATACATACTTGATACACGTCGTTATACATCAAGTGTAGTAGCATACAGTGGATTATACATACATGATACACGTCGTTATACATCAAGTGTAGTAGCATACAGTGGATTATACATACATGATATACGTCGTTATACATCAAGTGTAGTAGCATACAGTGGATTATACATACATGATACACGTCGTTATACATCAAGTATCTACCTAAACACATGATGGTTCAGTTTAAAGTAATGCAATTTCCTCTTCTCTACACTTTAATGCTTTTACAATATAGATTCCTAAATTTTTCCAAACATCTTCTTTCCTTATTGCCCTTAAGTTAGTAAACATATAAAAGGATCTCGTAGTGTAATACTGTCTGGGAACATATACATATATAGTTCTTAATGTCTCATACATTCTTGCTAAAGTTATACAACAAATTTTATGCTAGACCCCACCCAATCCAATGTAAAAGTTCTGCAGTTTTCTACTCACTATACCACCTTTTTTTCTTCCTCTTTGTTTAAGTCTGTGTAAGTCTGTTGTATTTTAATATGTTTCCGCTTGTAAAATGTAGGGAGAGGTCTTAATATAGGCAAAGCTCTTGACAAATCCCATTTTGTTTTGACAAATAAATGGTGTTTAAACCAACATAGAAAATTGTGGTTATGATGTTCTTTGTTCTTTCAGTTTGTTTCAAGATGCACCCACTTATAAAAAGATGCAGAAGCTCCAGTGCATTATACATTATTTCAAACGGGTAACTACACAAGGTAAATGAAATAAAATAACTCAGGAACATGAGTGTTGATAAACAAGCTCACTCAAAATATTACTCTATTTCTTGCTCCAGCCGGTGCACCACGACTGGTACATCAAAGGATTTATTTAACAAGGCACTCAACACATTTTTTATTTACGGTTATATGGCGTCAGACATATGGTTAAGGACCACACAGATATAGAGAGAGAAAGGAAACCCGTTGTCGTCACTTCATGGGCTACCTTTTTGATTAGCAGCAAATGATCTTTTATATGCTCCATCCCACAGACAGGGTAGTACATATCATGGTCTTTGATATACTAGTTTTAGTACACTGGCTGGAACAAGAAATAGCCCAATGGGTCTGCTGATGGGGATCGATCACAAGACTGCATATAAAGAAATAAAAACATGGACTTTTATAGTAAATTTAGTTAGCAATATTTTTATGATGATTATGTTTGTGAAAATACATGTGAAATACATGGTTTTGAAGTATATTTTTTTATAAAATTTACATTTGGCATACCCAGTTGATCACTAGCTTCCATTCTCTCCCCTGACACCCTCTTGTTCAATTTTCTTAGTTCTTATTAACAATCTAGTTTTGTGATGCTGCTGGATAAAAAAAGAACTCTACCTCTCCTTTTTATCATTTCAAGTGAAAATAGTTCTTAATAATTGGGGAAATTTTAATGAATTGTATGACACATTAAGTTTAATACCTGACATATATATTTCTTTCAGTTTTGTTGAAATTTTGTAAATTATTTTTTAATTATATTTTAGTGCCATTGGGTGTGGTCACATACACACGGCAAAGTGTTTCCAAATTCCCTGATTGGGATGAGCTTACGGTTAACCTACCAAGACTGCATGTGTCTTCTGATGGTACAATAGAGGATGATGGTAAAGGAATGTTACAGGTAATATAATATCAAAGTGAATCTTACCACCGGTGTTGTCGTTTTAATAATGCTACAAGTAATATAATTATCCAACTGAATCTTACCACTGGTGTTGTGGTTTTAATAATGCTACAAGTAATATAATTATCCAACTGAATCTTACCACTGGTGGTGTGGTTTTAATAATGCTACAAGCAATATAATTAATGCTACAAGCAATATAATTATCCAATTGAATCTTACCACCGGTGTTGTGGTTTTAATAATGCTACAAGTAATATTATTATCCAACTGAATCTTACCACTGGTGTTGTGGTTTTAATAATGCTACAAGTAATATAATTATCCAATTGAATCTTACCAGCGGTGTTGTGGTTTTAATAATGCTATAAGTAATATAATTATCCAATTGAATCTTACCACCGGGACCAGCCTCGGTGGCGTCGTGGTTAGCCATCGGTCTACAGGCTGGTAGGTACTGGGTTCGGATCCCAGTCGAGGCATTGGGTTTTTAATCCAGACTCCAAACCCTGAGTGAGTGCTCCGCAAGGCTCAATGGGTAGGTGTAAACCACTTGCACCGACCAGTGATCCATAACTGGTTCAACAAAGGCCATGGTTTGTGCTATCCTGCCTGTGGGAAGTGCAAATAAAAGATCCCTTGCTGCCTGTCGTAAAAGAGTAGCCTATGTGGCGACAGCGGGTTTCCTCTCAAAATCTGTGTGGTCCTTAACCATATGTCTGACGCCTTATAACCGTAAATAAAATGTGTTGAGTGCGTCGTTAAATAAAACATTTCTTTCTTTCTTTCTTTCTTACCACCGGTGTTGTGGTTTTAATAATTCTACAAGTAATATAATTATCCAATTGAATCTTACCACTAGTGTTGTGGTTTTAATAATTCTACAAGTAATATAATTATCCAATTGAATCTTACCACCGGTGTTGTGATTTTAATAATTCTACAAGTAATATAATTATCCAATTGAATCTTACCACTGGTGTTGTGATTTGACTTGTGGTTTTAATAATTTTACATATATTATAATGATCAATCAAATCACTGGTATTGTGATTTGAGTATGGTATTGTGGTTTTAATGATGTTACAGGTATTATCAATTTAATCACAAGTGGTATTGTGGTTTTAATAATGTTACTACAGGTATTATCAATTTAATCACAAGTGGTATTGTGGTTTTAATGTTACTACAGGTATTATCAATTTAATCACAAGTGGTATTGTGGTTTTAATGATACTACAGGTATTATCAATTTAATCACAAGTGGTATTGTGGTTTTAATAATGTTACTACAGGTATTATCAATTTAATCACAAGTGGTATTGTGGTTTTAATCAATTTAATCACAAGTGGTATTGTGGTACTACAGGTATTATCAATTTAATCACAAGTGGTATTGTGGTTTTAATAATGTTACTACAGGTATTATCAATTTAATCACAAGTGGTATTGTGGTTTTAATGTTACTACAGGTATTATCAATTTAATCACAAGTGGTATTGTGGTTTTAATGATACTACAGGTATTATCAATTTAATCACAAGTGGTATTGTGGTTTTAATGATATTACAGGTATTATCAATTTAATCACAAGTGGTATTGTGGTTTTAATATTATCAATTTAATCACAAGTTACTACAGGTATTATCAATTTAATCACAAGTGGTATTGTGGTTTTAATAATACAGTTACTACAGGTATTATCAATTTAATCACAAGTGGTATTGTGGTTTTAATGTTACTACAGGTATTATCAATTTAATCACAAGTGGTATTGTGGTTTTAATGTTACTACAGGTATTATCAATTTAATCACAAGTGGTATTGTGGTTTTAATGTTACTACAGGTATTATCAATTTAATCACAAGTGGTATTGTGGTTTTAATGATATTACAGGTATTATCAATTTAATCACAAGTGGTATTGTGGTTTTAATAACAGGTATTATCAATTTAATCACAAGTTACTACAGGTATTATCAATTTAATCACAAGTGGTATTGTGGTTTTAATAATGTTACTACAGGTATTATCAATTTAATCACAAGTGGTATTGTGGTTTTAATGATACTACAGGTATTATCAATTTAATCACAAGTGGTATTGTGGTTTTAATGATATTACAGGTATTATCAATTTAATCACAAGTGGTATTGTGGTTTTAATAATGTTACTACAGGTATTATCAATTTAATCACAAGTGGTATTGTGGTTTTAATGTTACTACAGGTATTATCAATTTAATCACAAGTGGTATTGTGGTTTTAATGTTACTACAGGTATTATCAATTTAATCACAAGTGGTATTGTGGTTTTAATGTTACTACAGGTATTATCAATTTAATCACAAGTGGTATTGTGGTTTTAATGATATTACAGGTATTATCAATTTAATCACAAGTGGTATTGTGGTTTTAATAATGTTACTACAGGTATTATCAATTTAATCACAAGTGGTATTGTGGTTTTAATGTTACTACAGGTATTATCAATTTAATCACAAGTGGTATTGTGGTTTTAATGATATTACAGGTATTATCAATTTAATCACAAGTGGTATTGTGGTTTTAATAATGTTACTACAGGTATTATCAATTTAATCACAAGTGGTATTGTGGTTTTAATGTTACTACAGGTATTATC
Source organism: Gigantopelta aegis (assembly GCF_016097555.1). NCBI lineage: Eukaryota > Metazoa > Mollusca > Gastropoda > Neomphalida > Peltospiridae > Gigantopelta > Gigantopelta aegis. The sequence continues at coordinate 10,826,937 of NC_054706.1, forward strand.
AATTTAATCACAAGTGGTATTGTGGTTTTAATGTTATCACAAGTGGTATTGTGGTTTTACAGGTATTATCAATTTAATCACAAGTGGTATTGTGGTTTTAATGTTACTACAGGTATTATCAATTTAATCACAAGTGGTATTGTGGTTTTAATGTTACTACAGGTATTATCAATTTAATCACAAGTGGTATTGTGGTTTTAATGTTACTACAGGTATTATCAATTTAATCACAAGTGGTATTGTGGTTTTAATGTTACTACAGGTATTATCAATTTAATCACAAGTGGTATTGTGGTTTTAATGTTACTACAGGTATTATCAATTTAATCACAAGTGGTATTGTGGTTTTAATGTTACTACAGGTATTATCAATTTAATCACAAGTGGTATTGTGGTTTTAATGTTACTACAGGTATTATCAATTTAATCACAAGTGGTATTGTGGTTTTAATAATGTTACTACAGGTATTATCAATTTAATCACAAGTGGTATTGTGGTTTTAATGTTACTACAGGTATTATCAATTTAATCACAAGTGGTATTGTGGTTTTAATGTTACTACAGGTATTATCAATTTAATCACAAGTGGTATTGTGGTTTTAATGATGTTACAGGTATTATCAATTTAATCACAAGTGGTATTGTGGTTTTAATGTTACTACAGGTATTATCAATTTAATCACAAGTGGTATTGTGGTTTTAATAATGTTACTACAGGTATTATCAATTTAATCACAAGTGGTATTGTGGTTTTAATAATGTTACTACAGGTATTATCAATTTAATCACAAGTGGTATTGTGGTTTTAATGTTACTACAGGTATTATCAATTTAATCACAAGTGGTATTGTGGTTTTAATGTTACTACAGGTATTATCAATTTAATCACAAGTGGTATTGTGGTTTTAATGTTACTACAGGTATTATCAATTTAATCACAAGTGGTATTGTGGTTTTAATGTTACTACAGGTATTATCAATTTAATCACAAGTGGTATTGTGGTTTTAATGTTACTACAGGTATTATCAATTTAATCACAAGTGGTATTGTGGTTTTAATGTTACTACAGGTATTATCAATTTAATCACAAGTGGTATTGTGGTTTTAATGTTACTACAGGTATTATCAATTTAATCACAAGTGGTATTGTGGTTTTAATGTTACTACAGGTATTATCAATTTAATCACAAGTGGTATTGTGGTTTTAATGTTACTACAGGTATTATCAATTTAATCACAAGTGGTATTGTGGTTTTAATGTTACTACAGGTATTATCAATTTAATCACAAGTGGTATTGTGGTTTTAATGTTACTACAGGTATTATCAATTTAATCACAAGTGGTATTGTGGTTTTAATGTTACTACAGGTATTATCAATTTAATCACAAGTGGTATTGTGGTTTTAATGTTACTACAGGTATTATCAATTTAATCACAAGTGGTATTGTGGTTTTAATGATATTACAGGTATTATCAATTTAATCACAAGTGGTATTGTGGTTTTAATAATGTTACTACAGGTATTATCAATTTAATCACAAGTGGTATTGTGGTTTTAATGTTACTACAGGTATTATCAATTTAATCACAAGTGGTATTGTGGTTTTAATGTTACTACAGGTATTATCAATTTAATCACAAGTGGTATTGTTGTGGTTTTAATGTTACTACAGGTATTATCAATTTAATCACAAGTGGTATTGTGGTTTTAATGTTACTACAGGTATTATCAATTTAATCACAAGTGGTATTGTGGTTTTAATGTTACTACAGGTATTATCAATTTAATCACAAGTGGTATTGTGGTTTTAATGTGTACTACAGGTATTATCAATTTAATCACAAGTGGTATTGTGGTTTTAATGTTACTACAGGTATTATCAATTTAATCACAAGTGGTATTGTGGTTTTAATGTTACTACAGGTATTATCAATTTAATCACAAGTGGTATTGTGGTTTTAATGTTACTACAGGTATTATCAATTTAATCACAAGTGGTATTGTGGTTTTAATGTTACTACAGGTATTATCAATTTAATCACAAGTGGTATTGTGGTTTTAATGTTACTACAGGTATTATCAATTTAATCACAAGTGGTATTGTGGTTTTAATGTTACAGGTATTATCAATTTAATCACAAGGTATTATGTTACAATATTATCAATTTAATCACAAGTGGTATTGTGGTTTGAATGTTATGGTATACAATACAGGTATTATCAATTTAATCACAAGTGGTATTGTGGTTTTAATGTTACTACAGGTATTATCAATTTAATCACAAGTGGTATTGTGGTTTTAATGTTACTACAGGTATTATCAATTTAATCACAAGTGGTATTGTGGTTTTAATGTTACTACAGGTATTATCAATTTAATCACAAGTGGTATTGTGGTTTTAATGTTACTACAGGTATTATCAATTTAATCACAAGTGGTATTGTGGTTTTAATGTTACTACAGGTATTATCAATTTAATCACAAGTGGTATTGTGGTTTTAATGTTACAGGTATTATCTACAGGTATTATCAATTTAATCACAAGTGGTATTGTGGTTTTAATGTGTACTACAGGTATTATCAATTTAATCACAAGTGGTATTGTGGTTTTAATGATGTTACTACAGGTATTATCAATTTAATCACAAGTGGTATTGTGGTTTTAATGTTACTACAGGTATTATCAATTTAATCACAAGTGGTATTGTGGTTTTAATGTTACTACAGGTATTATCAATTTAATCACAAGTGGTATTGTGGTTTTAATGTTACTACAGGTACAGGTATTATCAATTTAATCACAAGTGGTATTGTGGTTTTAATGTTACTACAGGTATTATCAATTTAATCACAAGTGGTATTGTGGTTTTAATGTTACTACAGGTATTATCAATTTAATCACAAGTGGTATTGTGGTTTTAATGTTACTACAGGTATTATCAATTTAATCACAAGTGGTATTGTGGTTTTAATAATGTATTACAATTTACACAAGTGTATTATCAATTATCAATCACAAGTGGTATTGTGGTTTTAATGTTACTACAGGTATTATCAATTTAATCACAAGTGGTATTGTGGTTTTAATGTTACTACAGGTATTATCAATTTAATCACAAGTGGTATTGTGGTTTTAATGTTACTACAGGTATTATCAATTTAATCACAAGTGGTATTGTGGTTTTAATGTTACTACAGGTATTATCAATTTAATCACAAGTGGTATTGTGGTTTTAATGTTACTACAGGTATTATCAATTTAATCACAAGTGGTATTGTGGTTTTAATGTTACTACAGGTATTATCAATTTAATCACAAGTGGTATTGTGGTTTTAATAATGTTACTACAGGTATTATCAATTTAATCACAAGTGGTATTGTGGTTTTAATAATGTTACTACAATTTAATCACAAGGGTATTATCAATTTAATCACAAGTGGTATTGTGGTTTTAATGTTACTACAGGTATTATCAATTTAATCACAAGTGGTATTGTGGTTTTAATGTTACTACAGGTATTATCAATTTAATCACAAGTGGTATTGTGGTTTTAATGATGTTACAGGTATTATCAATTTAATCAATTTAATCACAAGTGGTATTGTGGTTTTAATGTTACTACATGTATTATCAATTTAATCACAAGTGGTATTGTGGTTTTAATCAGGTATTATCAATTTAATCACAAGTGGTATTGTGGTTTTAATGTGTACTACAGGTATTATCAATTTAATCACAAGTGGTATTGTGGTTTTAATGTTACTACAGGTATTATCAATTTAATCACAAGTGGTATTGTGGTTTTAATGTTACTACAGGTATTATCAATTTAATCACAAGTGGTATTGTGGTTTTAATGTTACTACAGGTATTATCAATTTAATCACAAGTGGTATTGTGGTTTTAATTTCAATGTGGTACTACAGGTATTATCAATTTAATCACAAGTGGTATTGTGGTTTTAATGTGTTACTACAGGTATTATCAATTTAATCACAAGTGGTATTGTGGTTTTAATGTTACTACAGGTATTATCAATTTAATCACAAGTGGTATTGTAGTTTTAATGTTACTACAGGTATTATCAATTTAATCACAAGTGGTATTGTGGTTTTAATGATGTTACAGGTATTATCAATTTAATCACAAGTGGTATTGTGGTTTTAATGATGTTACAGGTATTATCAATTTAATCACAAGTGGTATTGTGGTTTTAATGATGTTACAGGTATTATCAATTTAATCACAAGTGGTATTGTGGTTTTAATGTTACTACAGGTATTATCAATTTAATCACAAGTGGTATTGTGGTTTTAATGTTACTACAGGTATTATCAATTTAATCACAAGTGGTATTGTGGTTTTAATGATATTACAGGTATTATCAATTTAATCACAAGTGGTATTGTGGTTTTAATAATGTTACTACAGGTATTATCAATTTAATCACAAGTGGTATTGTGGTTTTAATGTTTATTATCAATTTAATCACAAGTGGTATTGTGGTTTTAATGATGTTACAGGTATTATCAATTTAATCACAAGTGGTATTGTGGTTTTAATGATGTTACTACAGGTATTATCAATTTAATCACAAGTGGTATTGTGGTTTTAATGATGTTACTACAGGTATTATCAATTTAATCACAAGTGGTATTGTGGTTTTAATGTTACTACAGGTATTATCAATTTAATCACAAGTGGTATTGTGGTTTTAATGTTACTACAGGTATTATCAATTTAATCACAAGTGGTATTGTGGTTTTAATCAATATTAATTATCAATTTAATCACAAGTGGTATTGTGGTTTTAATGATATTACAGGTATTATCAATTTAATCACAAGTGGTATTGTGGTTTTAATAATGTTACTACAGGTATTATCAATTTAATCACAAGTGGTATTGTGGTTTTAATGTTACTACAGGTATTATCAATTTAATCACAAGTGGTATTGTGGTTTTAATGTTACTACAGGTATTATCAATTTAATCACAAGTGGTATTGTGGTTTTAATAATGTTACTACAGGTATTATCAATTTAATCACAAGTGGTATTGTGGTTTTAATAATGTTACTACAGGTATTATCAATTTAATCACAAGTGGTATTGTGGTTTTAATGTTACTACAGGTATTATCAATTTAATCACAAGTGGTATTGTGGTTTTAATGTTACTACAGGTATTATCAATTTAATCACAAGTTGAAATGGAAGCTTGTGTAATATCCTATACCTATGACTGGTTAATAATTAATTAAAGCAATTTTCTGGGGGTTTTTTAAATTTTATTATATAGACTGGTATTTTTGTCTTTTATTTCTTTACAATAATAACAATATAATTGCATAATTTTTGTAGTATTTTGTTGCTTGCATAACATATTAGATTTACACTATTTAATTGAAGGTCTTTTTTTATAGGTAAATTTTGCTAAATTAATATTCTCTATAAGTATTTTGATTTGTTTTAACATAAAAGGTTAACTTTATAATAAAGTAAAGTGAAAACCAGACAAAACATATTTTGCCAAGTTATAGTAAAATATCACAAGGTGACATGATGTATGTTTTCATTTTCAATAAAGCCTTGTTACAATTTTCAGAGTTTCTGCCACAGGGTAAAATGGGTATGGTGCCATACCCAAATTTTTTGGCAGATTTTATTTTTTAAAGTTAACGTTTTGACAAAATTAATTACTCTTAACATTACTGTATGATTTTCTTAACCCTAAACCTAAACTGAATGCATTTTCTTTCTGGGGAAGGCCCCCACTCACCCTGTTGACTGTGGTTGCATTCATTCCATAGTGCCATACATCTCACAACTTGCCGAGGTTGATGAATGTATTTATGGCTTGTTAATCCTTTTTCAGTTGCTTTCCACTCCCTGAGAATGCGCTCATGGAATCACATACAGTAATGGCGTAAAATCCAATTAAAGCTTGTGACAATCTGTCACCTAAGACAGCCCTCAATTGTTTTATGTCCATGTACTTTGTCCTCATTTTAGTTCCCGTTTTCTGATAAAGGGAACTTTTGATGTCCTTTGCAAATGCAATGCAAAGTACAAAAACATCAGTGTCCTCAGAGACAACAATGACAGACTTGTATCCGGGGTCAGATGCATACTTTACATGCAGCAGCATCCTGTTGTCTGCTTCTTCCTGTGACGATTGTAACTCATTGACCAGGGATGTCTCACATAATTTAATTACCAACACCTTTCACCACATGTAACATGCAGCGTTTTTGTTTCCAATTATTGTCTTGCTATCATCCGACTTCCATTCCTACATGATGAACTCATTCAGTCTTGTTATGGGCTTCAGAGAGGACGATTCTCCATTGCTTAATCCTATGTCCTGCAGAAATATTGTTGAATCTTACACCAGAACTGGTGCCCCTGTTCACGCGTTCTGCATCCTTGATGGAAGATTCTCGATACACATCAAATTCAACATTAACTCTGTCACTCTTGTCTCCTCCTTTTCTGCAAAAACTGACCTTGGCTTGTTTGTTTCTGTTTCAATATTTTCATACATGGCTGAAAATGGGTGCCTTTAAATGGCTGGAAATTCCTTCTGACACAGTTTGCAGTCATTTCTAGGCCTGATTTTGACAAATGTCCCAATAGATGAAATCCGCAAATTTTGAACTCTACCCAAAATCGATGACCTTTTAACCCCTGATGACCTACTTTTGAGGTTCATTTGCATATTATGATTTGTAATTGATAGGGGCCTTCAAAACACACATTTTGAGTGGTCAATTTTTATAATAAGGTGATTCTAAGGAAAATTATTCTAAATTAAGTTTCCCCTACCCCAAACATTTGCTTCGGAGTTTTTTTCCGCACACTATTCAGTTTTCAGGGTGAAAATAACAGAAAGCTACTCAATACGGAAGGCTATAATCTCATTTTATTATTTACAAGCTGATGACAGTGGTTCAAATCCCGTCAAAATTGGCTCACACTTTCATTCATCTTTGTCATCTATCACTCTCTGCCTACCATTCTCTTTATCTTATTTTAAAGAACATTTCAATTTCTCCCACGATTTCAATCTGTTTTCACCCTTTTTGTCAGTTTCCTCCAACTATGTCTTCTGAGCTGTCCACACCATCGCCTACCAGTCTCAACTTCCTCCATGGGTGCAGTCTTTGTGTACTTTCCTGCACCCACCTGGCATCCTTGTCCTCTGCCACTAATAAAGCTGGTCTGACCCGCAGCACTAACTAATGACCATCAGTAGTAGGGGAACATAGTAGGTGGTTACAGGTGCCTCTTAACAATGCCAGAAGTAACTACTGAACCGAAGTGGTCAGACTAAGCCCATAAGCTGATGGGGAATGACAGGTATGTGGCACGAATAGTCACAAGTGACAAGCAATGTTATGGTTGGAAAGACAAAGACTGGGATGTGGAGGTGAACAGCAAAAGAAGTTGAAAGATAGGAGTTGCCAGATCGGGGGAAAAAAAGGATACGAGAAAGCAAAAGTAGGAATAACACTTTTTATTCATTATTGGGAATACGAAATATACCGTAAAATAGATTTAAACTGTACAGCTTATAGTTCATACTGTTATTATAAAGTAAACCTTTAATACATTTTGCAAATATTCTTTCTGATGAGTGTTTGTTTTGTACAGGTTGTTTTTGCAAACAAAGTCATCGGTGGAGAAGAGTTGCACCATGGCTGTGGACAGGAGGAGATTCGATTTCTGATCTGTCCGGAGATGCTACTCACTCGCTTGTTTACAGAGACTCTCGATAAGAACGAAAGCGTCATTATGCTGGGTAAAAATGTTGTGTTTTCAGAAGATAATCTGGACCCATATTAAAAAAAAATCGTAAGCCTAGTTTAACACATACCGGGTAAACATAAATCTACGACTGAAAAGCTATTCACGAAACAACGTAAACGTAAGTTACATGTAAAGTTGGACGTAAATATAAGAGTGCCTCCGGTTACAACTAACGCTGCATGTAAGTCGTGTACATATAATAAATCAAGCACGATCGCCGTTATTTACAATTATTTGCAGAAAATGGCAGTATTACCAATAATTGAACATATTTTTTTGTGATCGAACGGATGTTTTTGACTCGGCCACATTTCTCCTGAGTTATCTTTTCCTTTTTAAGAATGTCCTAAAGTTCGTACCAAAACGTGGATCCTCACCAATACCAAAATGCCATGGTTCGCCATTTGCGATGTTATTGTTAGCAGACGACAAACGAAATTGCATTTTGCGCATTTGTTATTTACCTGGTAGCCATCGTTTCTAATGGGTTTTTTTTTAATTTCTCCAGTGAGAGAGTTAAATTATATATTTACATCCAACTAAGTTATGTTTACGTTTACACCTTTTCGTGAATATGGGTCCTGGCCTCTTAGCAATTGCACTTATAGGTGCGTGTGCAAGGGCAGGGGTTTCTGGGGTCAAAACCCCTCCCTGCTCTAGCAGATTTTCTACTTTTCTAAATAATTTTTGTAAGGGAGCATGACTTGACCCACCCTATAAACTTCAGTTGCCACAGTCTAGACCCACCTCTTAAGCATGAAAATAACTATAAATGAATGAATGACCTGTGATAAGAATGAAAGCATACCTATGCAGAGTAAAACTGATTTTCATCACTTTGCACTCCTTCATATTACTTAATGTTTTACATTACAAAGAATGAAGTGGTATAGTACACACCATACCATTTGTTTACATTCCCAGTGTCACAGTTAGAAGTGCAGACAGTTGACCAGCCAAGACATTTTAAATATAGCCGATATAGGTCTAAACCACATGACCTGTATGGAAGCAAATAAGGGTGTTAAAATTTTTAAATGTAAAATAGGATGTAGATCTGTATTGAGTTTTACATTAAAATATGACTATTACAACAATATGTATAGTCAGTACTACATTTGAATAAATAATAAATGAATATTCAAATGAAAAATCAAAATCACTAAAGCTATTTTAAAAATACAAAAGAAGTTAGTCCCACCTTATTTTGAAAGCAATATTTTAAACTCCATGCAACAATCTGCCGTTTGCTAAATCTATAAAAATAATTTTTGAAACAGTTCCTTTTTTATTGATTGCTTCACAAGATGCATCCATCAATGCCAATTTGTTCTTATGACATTTTGTGCTTCTGTACTTGAAAATAATAAATAACATGACTCAATAGAGTTACGTTTGTTTTTCAGTGAGCGGGGGTCGGCCGGTTATAAGCATGTATGCACTTTTGAAAGTAATGCATTTTGTGCATTGTTGATTCAAGTAACAATTAAAATATTTGTTCAGCTAACAATTGTAATACAATTGCAAAGCAGTTTTATAAATATACTAATGAAATTACATGTATTAAGCATCACATATCAATGGATCCATGTTAAAAATATTCAGCAACGTTGAGGTTTTAATTAGAAAATATTTATTTTGCATAATGTTTGTGATATTAGAGTTGACAGTTTCACACAAATATCCTGTAGAGATATAACATCACATACATAGCAGAAAAATATCTTTGTGGTACATGTCTTTATACAGTATTTATGAACCTTGAAAGTTAACGGCAAATGTTTTTTGTTTTTTTTGTTTTTTCAGGTTGCGAACAATTTAGCGAGTACAAAGATTATGCAGACACATTCTCTTGGGATGGAAATCACTCTGATAAAACAAGCAGGTAAATTTTGTAGAAAAAATAAAATAAATATAGTTGCCTGAATCGGGCACGTTTGCAGGAGGGATGTTTCCGGTTTGACAAATGGAAAATTTGCACAACCCATTAATGGGTTAAAGGTAGACTAATGAGTTACCGTACGCAAATTATTTTTGCTTAACTTTTTTTTTTCTTTGTGCTCCCCATTTTCAAAATAATATAAAACACTACATAATTTATTAATGTAAAATTTTCATATAAATTACTAGTAAAAACTAAAGAGAATGGCTGTGGTTGTTGACTGACTTTTACTGGAACGAGTGCAGTGACAAGAACAAATATTGTTCAGTACTGTATAAACTTTGCATGAACAGCAAATAAGTTACACAAACATGGTTCTGTGCGACCTGCATGCAAATGAAAAAGGTCTATCGTGCAATCTGTGCAACCCTGGTGGGGAGTCCGTATCTTCAGGGTTCGTACGCGCCTGGAAAACCCTTGAAAACCCTTAAAAATAAACTAATGTATTCCAGTGCTTGAATACCCTTGAAAATCATCTTGCGGTCTGGAAAACCCTTGAAAATGATAATTTGATGTCAAATAAAATATAAACGCCTAAAACGGAGGCTTTATTTACTTTATTTAACATGTAATTAAATTATTTGTTTCATTTCCGCAGCACAATCAAATGCCAATCGTCCGGCCAATCGATGTTTACCGGCTCAGTTGACGTGTGAATGTTTGTTGTTGTTTTTTATCTTGCGATGCGAGGATCACGTGGCCACGAGATCCAAGCGACAGCGTCGCCATATTGGAAAAGAAAGTTTGTCACTTTTTGCCGCTGGGTATTTAGCAAGTTCAGGGAGCGTGTCAAGTTAATGAATATATTGTAAACCCACAAAGATGTTTGGCACTTGCGTGTTTAACGACCTGTGGAAACTCGGTAAGGTCCTGGAATTTTGGTAAAGTTGACCTGGAAAGTGCTTGAAAAACCCTGGAATTTTGACTTCCTTTAAGTGTATGAACCCTGATCTTACATGTATGTGTTAACTAAGTAAACATGGTGACATATATGTACACATGTATATGATGGTTATATGAAGGCAGCTGCAGAGAATTTTTTTCTCAGAATTGTGTCAAAATTAGTTAGGTAAGTTGCAAAGATCACTACACAATTCTAAAATGTTGAATAGTAGATGCTAATCAATATTCAAATTAATTAGCACTGCTGATATTAAAAATTTTAAAGACTTTTGATAGCGATAACATCCACATGTTTAAAAACTACATGTAGTTATGTTTGTGTATATTTTGTATTTAGTAAATTATGTTATAATGTGCTTAGACAATTTCTCAAATTTATTAATAATGGTTAATTGTTTAGCTTACAGTTAATGTGTATTTCAGATTTTTGGGGGAGGGATGTAGCCCAGTGGTAAAACACTTGCCTGATGCTCTGTCAGTCTAGGATCGATCCCCGTCGGTGGGCCCATTAGGCTATTTCTCATTCTAGCCAGTGCACCACGACTGATAATAAGGCCATAGTGTATGTCTGTGGGATCATTCATATAAAAGACCCCTTGCTGCTAGCTGAAAAGAGTAGTCCCTGGAGTAGTGGCAGTTGATTTTGTCTCTGTGTTTTTTGTTTTGTTTAACAACACCACTAGAGCACATTGATTAATTGATCATCAGATATCGGATGTCAAATATTTGTTAATATTAATACTGACGTGTAGTTTTCAGAGAAAAGCCACTACATTTTTCCATTACCAGAATGGGATCTTTTATATGCACTTTACCACAGATAGGACAGCACATACCACAACCTTTGATATACCAGTCATAGGGCCCTGGTGGGGATGGGACATTTTCTATGTGGTCTAACCATATATCCGACACCATAAAACTGTAATGCATTGCGTGTGTCATGAAATAAAGCATTTCTTTCTTTGTGATTTCAGGGATATCAACGGTCACCTGTGTACCGAGGTTGTAGCAATTGATGCTCTTGTGATACACAAACATTGTGACCAGTTCCAGCCACGCATGGTGGTCAGAGAACTGAACAAGGTCAGTTCGGGGTTTGAGTGGTCAGTGCGATCATTTGCCAAGCTGACAAAAAGAAAACAAAAAACATATGTTAATTATCCACAATTGTCAGAAGATGCCAGCAACTGGGGGGTCGGGGTGGGGGTGGGCAGCTGTATATATTAATCACAAGACATTAAGGGCCATGTGAATGCTGCATCTGAAGCGAGACTGCTCATTTGCTTTGTCAGTGGTAGGAAACATTCTTGTATGCATTGGATGACGGAATGGTTCACTTGCAGGTATCTTACCAGGGGTGCAGAAATAGAAAATATTTCACCAGGGGCGTAGGCTGTGATGGGGGGGGGGGGGGTTCGGAGGGGGATTTGGATGGTCCACTTTCAGAACTAAAACATACAGGTTTATACATATGGAATTTCTGGTGTTGCAAAACTAAAATAGAAAAAGGGTCCACTTGGTTCATATTCGAACCCCCCAGGTCCAGATCACGCTACACCCCTATTCACTAGTCTACCGGACCAAAAGCAACTAAAATTTACTAGCCCGCTAGAATTCCTACTAGTCCACCAGCCTATATAACAATATTACTGTTTAACAATATTATAATATACACTGTCTCCACAACAAATGATATATTATTAAATACATTTTGTAATTGATCAACATCACATGGCAAATGATATCAAGCCCCATACCTTGATTGACAAATCAATAAAAAAAAAAATAATAATCTGATATAAAAAAAATTCACATTTCTTTCATATACATTTACAAATTTACAAATACTTAGTGACATCCTGCAAGTATTTAACAAAACAATCTATGCAAAACACACCTGCAACATACTTTCAATGTAAACAAGCCATTTCAAAAAAGTATTGATCTTTGACCAGCTCTGTTTCCGTCGTCAGTCAGAAAAAGAGATCGCCCGTGGGACTGGGAGTTACGTTTTTTAATTTGTCTGTCAGAATTTGTACTCACATTTGGCGAGCGGGTGAGTCCTTTCTGCACCCAGCTTGCTACATGTCTCATTGATTTGCTATTATTCAGTCATTGTCCAGAATGCTCTGTTTACATCTTTTTGGCATGGTTATCAAAAACCAGATTGCAAAGAAATGTATACCTTCCCAACTCTAATCAGACATGAAATGTGTTAATATAAAAAAGGAAAAGTGTTAATATCAAATACCTCTTACAGCCCCTCAATTTTTTCTCCTGGTAGGAGATATATATTGCATTATCTGTGCTTTCAGAATTCTTGTTCTTTGATGGAAAGCTCACAATTACCCCCACCCCCGTAACGTTTTCTTGCCAGTTGTTCTGAAAGTATTATTTGTCCATGGTCATTTTAATCCCAGCTTGTAATAGACTGTGTTGAATTTCAGGCATTCAGTGGTTTTTGCAGTAGGAGTAATGAGCCCAAGCTGCCTGCCGTGTGCACAGGAAACTGGGGATGTGGGGCTTTGGAAGGAGACAAGAAACTTAAAGGTGTGCCATCATATTTCTTTGTCTAAAGACTATTTGTAGAATGTTTTTTGCTAGAAGGAATTCTGGGAGGGTCCCCCTTCCCTTGGTAAACGTTTTTATCCAAAAGATCAGGAGATGCTTTTCACACATTTTGTTTGTAATTATGTCTTATCTGAACTTCGTCAGTAAAAATGGACCTTATTTGAAAATGCTAACCTTTTAAAAAGTCAAGAGAGATATCCCTCCTTGAGAAAGTTTGAGGAAGACTAATCGCCCCCTACCCTTTCCCCAAACAAACTAGCATACTAAGTCACTTAATTTATTTTTGGTTTAGTTTAATTTTATTTTATTTTATTTTTTATTTTAATTTAATTTAATTTAATTTTATTTTATTTTATTTTATTTTATTTTATTTTATATATACAATGCATATAAATATCCAATGCAGGATATGTAAATGTATTGTAAATTTCTGCGTATTGTTTTGGTTTTGTTTAATGATATCACTAAGCTTTTGGATGTCAAACATTTGATATTTATGATTTATCCTGCAACCACCGTTTCACGGATAAAGCAAAATCATATCTTTATAGTAGCAGGATATACGTGACGTCACACGCATAGCTGCATTACAAAATCGCTCATTTGACATCTAGGTCATCGTAGCTGAAATAACACAAATAATAGCTTTTCCCCTTAATTTTTATGGTCTGCAGGATAAAGATAATAACTAATTAATGATGTCGGATATCTGCTTTATCCTGTTTAGGCCGAATGAGAATTCCCCATTCTTACTGTCACAAAATAAAGTCGATATCTGCCGTCGTTAACTAGTTATTCTCTGTGTATAGTCTTAGAGGAAGCCTGCTACATTTTCTTGTTAGCAGTAAGGGATCTTTTATATGCACTTTCCCACAGACAGAACAGCACATACCACAGCCTTTGATATACCAGTCATGTGGCACTGGTTGGGACAAAAAAAAAAAAAATCAGAGAATGAGTCCATTGGGTGGGTTCGATCCTACAAACGAAGCACCTCAGACGAGCACTCTACCAGCTGAGCTAGATTTTCCCCTTCCCCTTCCTTCCTTACAGTGGGAACAATTCCTGATATTAAGTTAAAGTCTACTTTTTTTTATACATATATACCCCATTCTGTATTCAACCAAGGTTATTTGACACAGTAGTACATATTTTGCCCAGATAAAACTTAGAATTTGTTTACAACCAACATATACTCAACCAAAAAAGAAAGTATGCATGTAATCAATATTCATTTATTTCATAAACCAGACGACATTCATGGCAGAAATTATGGAATTAGATAACCACACCATTTGGAGGAGGTGTGTATGCAGTAATTTCACAAGTTACGCACGTTTGCTGCTAAGGCCAAAAAAAAAAAAATTGTTTGTTTCCGGTCACCCGACCGACCCTAAATTTTGCCACCGACCCTGAACTTTTTTTTTTCGGGTGGGGGGAAGCGCACAGAGAAGTTGTGGTCGCAGATCGACAAAGCAGACGACAGAAGTACTCAAGTAGGATAACTCTTACACGTCAGTGTGTGTGTTAAATGGAGGTTGAGGAGTGTGTGTGTGTGGGGGACAGCAGCGATGGTTTTTATACACCCCCACCCCACTTTTTGACACCTTCTTACGCCGTGCCCTGGACCCAATCACTGGTGTTGTTAGAAACTGGACCCAGACTAGACATGCCTGGACGTTGAATGGATATGAGCATAACTAATTGTTTTGAAATTGGAATCATTAACCAGTGTTCTACGTTGCGACCAAAATGGTCGCCATTGCAACCAAAATGTTGGCGTGGCGACTGACTGAATTTATTATCGTCGCCATCTGACGACTGACTCCAAAAACGTCTAAATTATTTGCCATGTGCGTTCAGAGTCCAAGCAGCGAAAACAAATGAAATTTGTTGACATTGTGCAGTCGGAACATTTCACTATTTACGAAGTTGTCCGATTGATCACTGTGAATTCCGTATTAATTGTCGGTACAATTCGGAACTCATCGTTGATTTTAGTAATTTGGCGAAAACAATCCAGGGCCCATATTTTCGAAGCTATCTTAGCCTACGAAATCGTGAAATCATCGTAAGCTATGACGTCACTATGGCATGCGCTGTAGTGACGTCACAACCTACGACGGTTTTACGATTTCGTAGCGCTAAGATGGCTTCGAAAATAGGGCCCCAGATACTTACAACACATTCGTAAATGATACAAAATTAGTAGTGTCGCACTGTGGCGAGTAACATTTTAAGCTTGGCTAGTAAATTTTGTTTGTCCACTAGCCAAAGACGAGTAAGTTATAAAACCGAGTGTAGAACACTGTTAATAACACATGCTCTTATTAGGTACCACGGTAATTGGTGACACACGAGATCGCATGACAGTACGGTAACGTGTGTGGCGATTAAACAGCTTTTATTACAAACTGCTAAATACTGTAGGCCTATAGAGGAAAATATATCGTATTATCCTAACTCCAGTCATCTCATACATTGTAGGTTTATTTTCAAAAAACAACAACGTGCGATCTCAACAAAACAATCAAGGATTTCTCGATACCACATGCACAAACTGCAAGTCATCGCGTTTTTTTTCGCATGCAAAGGTGAAGGTCATTTGAAGAAGACGTGGTACAATTTTCGTTGTTGGCTACTGCTTAGGCCTAGTACCCAGAATTTGTTAATATACACGGGTGTAGCCTGTAGGAAGATACCAAAAAGTGGGGTGGGTGGGTACACACACGTATAAAATTAATATATAAACCATCGATGCTGCTACAAAGTACCCCCTTCCCTGCTTCCTACGCCAGTGATGTAGATAGGCCTATCAACTGCTGAGCATGGGTAATAATTAAATAAACGGAATATTCAAGAATAACCACACATTAAACGTTTCACATTTATTTCAGTGTTTCAGTTAATTGGGAATAAATTAATTTGGGTGATTTTAGCATGGGTCCGTTCAATAGGCTAATAAACATTAAAACTATAAGTCCGTCCCACAGGGAACGCCTTAGCCCGAGTACTCCGACTGTAAGAGAGCTAGACGGACATTTGAACATAAACATAAATGTCCGTCTAGCTCTCTTACAGTCGGAGTACTCGGGCTAGGAACACCTTTTTTATTACTATGAAATTTACTACAAGTTATTAATTTCTAAGCCGATTGATTTGTAAATTACACACAAAATTAGTATTTTTTATTATTTCCAATACAAGTTGGACAAATCTGTGAAGTTTTTGTGCAGTCATCTACTGACTGGATAAATCTGTGAACTTTTTGTGCAGACATCTATTGACCAACTTGGACAAATTTGTGCAGTCATCCTCTGACAAAACTGGACAAAGCTGTGAAGTTTCTGTGCAGTCATCTACTGACTTTTATTGGTGAAAGGAATAGTTTGAACTTTTTTTGTTTTCCTGTCTTGAAAATGGCATGTGAAACTTAAAACTGACATTGACAGTGAAATTGTTTTTATTTTTCTCTGGCTGCAAAGAGTAAACTAAGATTTTTCAGACAGCTTGCCTTCATGTCTTTCATCTTGAGACTGAGTTTTTCTCTGGCATTTAAGGTAGGGTAACCTTTGAACTAAAACAATAATAATAATAATAAAAAAAAAAAAAACCTACCTACCTACCCTACTTTTTTTGGCCATGTTACCTGAAACAAACTTCTTCTTTTTTTTGGCCTAATGGACCATTACAGTGACCAACCCATGAAACAAAAATGTCAGCAATTAAAGAAGGCTTAGACTCCTGCAGTTCAGTAGGATGTGTATTCGCCACTGGCATTGATGCAGGCTTGACATCAGCATCTCATGGAATGAATGGTCCTGTTCACGAACTCAGCAGGAATGTTTCTCCACTCCTGCTCAAGGGTCTGCTGCAGCTGTTGAAGGTTCAATGGCTGTGGGTCTCTACTGTGGACGCGTCTCCCTAGTTCATCCCACAAATGCTCTATGGGATTGAGGTCTGGCAACACTGCTGGCCAGGGCAACATGTCCACATGGTGTAGGATCAGAAATGCAGTACACACGCCTGACTGTCTCAGAATGAATGCGGAACAGTCAGATAAGAATGGTGGCTGCTTGAAACCGGTTCCGGAGAGTGGTGGTTCGGATATTCCGGTCCTGCTCAGTTGACGTAACTCGTAGACGTCCACTCCGAGGGCTGTCATTGGTGGATCCAGTAGCCTGCAAATGATTGTTCAGTCTCTGTATAGTGAATCTGGTTACACCAAAATGTGTGGCAACATCACCAGGCCTTGACCTTAGGTTTTTTCAGTGGTAGCCCACCGGGCTACCAGGTTATAAAATCTAGTAGCCCTTAGTAAAAATTGGTAGCCCCATAACTTATATAAAAAAATTAAAAAAAACAAAGAGATAAAAGCAAAATCATTTATTTTTATTTAAACGTTTTAGGGTGGGTTTTTATAAATCATAAGCATTTAGGCCTACTGTGAAATATACTCTTATTAAAACTACATGATAGCACTTAATGAACAATAGTTTTTAGTTCTTAATCATTAAACAGAATCTGGGGGAAATATTAAAAACTAAGACATTAATATGTGATAGAATGAAGTGTATATACATGTATGTAGCTAGCTTGTTTTAGCATGGTGCAGCACCATGCCTCAATAGTCTAGCACCATCTTGCCTTAATCAGCACCATGCTGCCCTGAGCTTAAACAAGCCTTTTTCAGTAATTAATTATAAAATTGCCTTTATAAAACACCCAAAAAGGTATAATTAATTAATAAAATATGTCTTTTATATCTTTTGCCATTCATTTATTAAAGCAAGCACATAAATTACACTAATGTTTATTTTAATTAAAGCAAATTATCCCAGACAGGGGATCGCCATGTGTGTTTGCGTTATCACGTGACAAGAGCAGATGCCATTTTGAGCGAGGATATCACGCAAAGCAATAGTAAATGATGAGAGAGATTTAATTAAAAATACTTTGTAAGAAAGATTAATATTTTTAACATTGAAAACATTCGTCAATTTATACATTTCTTTAACATAATAATAGATATTAATTTTGTAAACAATAATCTGATAATTTGCATAGGTAGCCTAGAAGGAAATAAACCGCGATAGAGTTATGGTTTAGTTTAGACTTCAGCTAGCAGCAAATAGTCTTGATCATACAAGGTGTTAGTTATAAGTAGGCGTCAAAACAACGGGCCGTGTTGTTGATTGTCATAAAATGACTACGAGTACGAATAAATAACCCATGACCCAAACGAAAATTCCATGACCCGTTCAAACCCTATATATCTGGCCACTGAATTACATCAAATTTTTTGTATTAGTCTGCTGTGTTAAAAAAATCCTACCACTGGCAAATATATTCCTTTATTTCACTAAATCATATTGCGCAACCGCCACCTGTAGGACAGACGAGGGGAGCAATTAACAGTTACAGCAACCCATGGCACATGAAAATTTCAGACACCAATGAATTAAACGTCTTGTTGATTGTGGAGTGACTGGACATGCCAAAACCTTTGATAGCCTGGCGGACTACCGGGGTTAGACAACTGGTAGTCCGAGTGAGAAATCGGTAGCCAAAACATTCCTGGTTACCGCTAAGGTCACTGCGCCCAGCATCAAGCATCCCAACTGTTCTCTGATGGTCATTTTGTGATAGATTTATTAGCTTTATTTATTGTTTTTTTGAAGGTGTGCACTCATGAGGATACCTTATTGAAATATCGGATGTATGCATGCCCAACAACTGGCCCACAACGTGAAAATTATGTTTTCGGTCGTTACGTCACTCCGTGACCTGACATGCGGCAGTCTGAAACGATATGCACGTGCAATGTGTGGTATAGTGAGGCACTAAAAAAATATTCAAGATTTCAAAATGCATACTTTCTTTTTTGGTTGAGTGTAACAAAGTCCATGGTATGTACTATCCTGTCTGTGGGATGGTGCATATAAAAGATGCCTTGCTGCTAATCAAAAAGACAGTGGGTTTCCTCTCTCAATATCTGTGTGGTCCTTAACCATATGTCTGATGCCATATAACCGTAAACAAAATGTGTTGAGTGTGTCGTTAAATAAAAAAAAAATTTTTCCTTCCTATACTGTTACTATTAGTCTATAACTAGTGGAAACCTTGAGTTGCGGAATGTCAGAAATTAAAAAAAAATTGAAATGTCATCTAATTGGCTGCATAATAGCAGAACGTTTGTAATTTTAATTTTAATGGTAATGTTTTTGTAAAACATAATTTGTATCACTTTGCATTAAAACTTTAAACTTGTTTTTAGTGTTGAGTTAAATGTCTTAATAACTATTCAGTTGTTGATTACATGTAATGTCTTGTCACAGCTTTGATTCAGTTGTTGATTGCATGTAATGTCTTGTCACAGCTTTGATTCAGTTGTTGATTGCATGTAATGTCTTGTCATAGCTTTGATTCAGTTGTTGATTGCATGTAATGTCTTGTTGCAGCTTTGATTCAGTTGTTGATTGCATGTAATGTCTTGTCACAGCTTTGATTCAGTTGTTGATTGCATGTAATGTCTTGTCACAGCTTTGATTCAGTTGTTGATTGCATGTAATGTCTTGTCATAGCTTTGATTCAGTTGTTGATTGCATGTAATGTCTTGTCATAGCTTTGATTCAGTTGTTGATTGCAGGTATTGTCTTGTTGCAGCTTTGATTCAGTTGTTTGCGGCTGCCGCAGCTGGACGAGATGTCTGCTACTTCGCGTTTGAAGATGAGAATCTTGTGGATGAGCTGTATGAAATACACAAATATCTGACAGAAGAAAATCCCCTTGAAATAGGTTAGTGTAGATACTGATGTTATGGTGATAAATTGACTAGATTGACTTTAGTATATCTGACAGAATTAGGTTAGTGTAGGTTTAATGCAAAATACTGATGTTATGGTTATTAAATACCTCAGATTTTTGGTTCCAAGAAGCATGAGTGGGGTTGCAAAATACTGCCCTCCCTCTCCTCTCCCCCCCCCCCCCCCCCCACACACACCAGGCAGAACAAAACACAGATCTATTTTGTTGTTTAACATCCCCATTTTATATGATTTAAATTAAATCTAATCAACAACAATAAAACAATTACCTTGCATTTTTTCATTATGATTTAAAAGACTTGAGTGCATCATTAAATAAAACATTTCTCCCTTACTTCCTTTAATACACTGAATATTGTATTTTTAGACTTAGCATGTATGATATAGCTATTGGTTAAACAAATTAATAAAGTTAATTATTCTTGGAATTTGTACTTGTGCAGGATTGCTATAGTCCTTGGATCTAAGAACTGACATAATATTAGATGTAAGTTATAATATAAATCAAAATCACATGAGGACCGTAATCATTTCATGGCTGCAAATCCTACATATAATATCAATTATATTTAAAGTGTGATTTCCCCCTTGACTATTTGAAAAGTGTAAGTAGCATTTTGAGGAGGCTCATTTTGCACTCTTCCGGTTGGGGGGGGGGGGGGGGGGGGGGGGGGGGGGGGGGGGGGGAGGGGGGGGGGGGGGGAGTAAAAATGAATATTTGTTAACTGTGAAAATGGGCTAATTAGGTGATAACCATATGGAACTTTTGGATTTGCATGTGTTATAATCAGTTTGATGCCACATATATAATTTTTGATTAAAGGCTATAGAGGTAAAAAATAAAACATTTGCTGGCATGAAATAGACAATAACACTCGCAAATCTAAAAAAAACATCAGATGGCTATGCCCATTGTAAACTGAAGTGGGGGGGGGGGGTTTCAAATAGAACCAGATTTTTTGAAAAAAATAACAGTAGACCCTATAGTGTCAAATCAAATCTAATAGACGACAATAGTAACATATGTGGCTAAAACTCCTACCTGCAGTGTATCAATCGACATAAATACCATGGATATAAATACAGTGGACTCTGCGTAAACCGGTCCATTTCTAAAGCCCTGTCCAGCTACCGTTTATCTCTTAGGTATAAATCTCTGCCTAATCCGTATTCTGTCTACTCCGGACTCCGGATCAAAAATCAAGAACGAAAGAACCGTTCATGCATTAATTACCTCTATCTACACCGGATTGGGATTTGACTGAACGATGGGCTGCTTAATTAGTTGAAGAATGATCGTCACTTGCCAAGTAATCAGGACACCATCGCAAGATCAAATACAAAATGTAATCGTACTCGTGTGAAGTTTACTCTTATTGCGGTAGGCCGTTAGATCTGGATTTTGTATTAAAATAATTTCGTACGTACGAATAAATAATGTTTTAGGAAATAAAATGAAATTTAACCTAATACAAATATTAGAACGACCAGAAACACGTTTAATATGCAGCCACTAATACTTTATGCAGAAAAAAATATATTTGATATGTAATTACAATCGTTAAAAAGTCTCTGTTAGTGGATAACATCTTAAAAATTGCAGCAAACTCAGGAATGTCCCTTTAAGTATATTTTTTATGTCTGTGAAATAATCGATTGCAAGTCTGGCTTGTATGACTGTGTTTCCCAACCATCCATGGGTTCAAATGTCATTGTTGATCGTGAGTTGTCGATCAATCAAAAACCATAACTCTGGATGAACTCTGTCTAAACCGGTCCTTTATATAAACCGGACTATTTCGACTGTACGGAGTGAGTCCGGGAGTCCACTGTACTACCTACCACCCCTCACCCTTAAAGTGAAGCAGAAAAAAATGGGGATCAAGCTGCTCATTGCTGAGATAACGGGTAGCGTCTATGACTACCCTAGTTCCACACAAAATTCGAGTACCTTTTTTTACAGGTACCCCATACATGTTTCAAACACTAGGCTACTTGACACAGTGATACTAGATGAAATAAAATTCTTTTTTTTTTCCCAAATGAAACTATTTTTTTTTACAAACCAACACACTCATTTATCACCAATCACAGGACTTGTGGTGTTCACTTCTCTATCAAAAGTTTGGTGCACCTCGAACTTTGACCCAGCCGGAAGTTATTTATTTGGTTTAGTACTACCTTAAACATTTAATTTGGCCTGTAATATTTATATTCTTGGTGTATATTTCGATTGATGTGCTGCAGATAGGAGTTTTAGCCATATGTGTTACTATTGTCGTCTATGGGATTTAATTTGGTGGTATACACTCTTCAACTTAGCCGGTCCCACTTCCTAATGATGTGACTCAGTTTGCAGGTGTTATTGTCTGTTTGATGTCCTCAATGTAATTAACTAATCAATCAGAGAAGATATTCATCAACAGTTTACAATTTGACCTTATTATAATGAATTATCAAACCAAAAGCCGTAATCCATATTAAAGGGTGTATACCACCAAATAAAATCTCATAGACGACAGTAGTAACAATGAATGTAAAAATAACATCATCAGGGAACATCATATCTTTTTATTGCTACTTTGTCTTATTGAATGTTGGTGTTAAGAACAAAAACATATAGTCCGGGAGCCCAGAGAGGTTTAATTAGCATTGCGAGTACAAAAGGTCTGAGGCCTGGAATATGTAGGTGTGGGCTGTGGGACCCCCAAACGGCCATTCTTAAGTGTCATCTCCTGTACCAATCCGAGGGGCCACCCCTCAAAATACCCCAAATTTTAAGTTTAATTAGCATGGTTGAGTACACCAATCAAACCTACACCAAAATGTTCTCTGTTGATGTACTAATTAAGTTCCACCATTCTTAAGTGTCAGCTCCTGTACTTAGTCCACTTAAGAACGCCCCTAATTAGCACTAATTAGAAGTTTAATTAGCATGGTTGAGTACATCAACGAAACTGATGCCAAACTATTCTTTAGGGTACCCTGACTAAGGATCAGTGATTCTTATGTGTCAAAACCTGTACCGAATCCACTTAAGAACGGGTCAAAGGTCACAATCCACCCAATTTCAGGTTAATTAGCATGGATGAGTACATCAACGAAACTGATGCCAAAATATTCTTTAGGGTATCCTGACTAAGGATCAGTGATTCTTAAGTGTCAAAACCTGTACCGAATCCACTTAAGAACGGGTCAAAGGTCACAATCCACCCAATTTCAGGTTAATTAGCACGATCGAGTACATCAACGAAACTAACGTTAAAATTTCTCTGTTGATGTACAAATTAAGATCCTCCACCATTCTTAAGTGTCAACTCCTGTACTTAATCCACTTAAGACTGCCACTAATTAGCGCTAATTAGAAGATTAATTAGCATGACTGAGTACATCAACGAAACTGATGCCAAAATATTCCTTAGGGTACCCCCACTAAGGATCAATGATTTTTAAATATCAACCCCTGTACTGAATTCACTTAAGGTCAAAGGTAACAATTTGCCCAATATTAGGTTTATTAGCATTCACGAGTACATCAAAACATTAATATGTTCTCTGTTGGTATGATAAACAAGACCCACGATTCTTAATTTCAACTCCTGTAGTTAGTCCACTTTAAATGCAATGAGTGTGAAATGAAAATGTATGATTAATATAACTAAATAGTTTTCTATTTGATTGTAATATTATATGAATATGATAATATGACTATTTCCACATTTAAACAATGAAAGATTACATTCACTTGATCGACTCATTGCCTTTAATTCTCAATGTGAGTGTTATAGCAGTGATACTTTTTGCATGAACGAGAGTAACTGTTGTAATAGTTATACATACGTTGATCCATTGTTTTCACCAGTGTCTGGTGAAATTCTGAATGTACTATTCGTTAACAATGAAAAGTCTGGTATACCAAACTTAAGATAGAAGCTAGTTCACAGGGTCCATAGGTGATGGTTCTGGGCGATGTAATGGCCACTCATTTGAATAATAAATGTTGGTGAATTCTGTCCAAGTTGCGAGCCACATGATATACTTTCGATTCCACGCCATAATTCACATGACATAAAAATGGGATTTCTCCAAAACTACAGCATGAATAAAGAATGTGAGTATGTGATTACTATAAATGCAGTCGAACTCCAGGACTAGATCAAAACAAAAAGTGCGTCCCTAAATCTAAACTAAGTTATTAATGTGATCAAAATTCAACTCGAGGTTCATTTGTTTTATTAGTCACCAGACAGAAAGAAAATTATTGATCAAAACAGAACTTGAGTTCCAGTCTGGTTCCATTTCATTGCCTGCCTAAACAACTTTCACCTTCCTTAATCTTTATCCTCAGAAAGGACTGCCTCATCTTCAGATGATACTGTCATGTCTTTCTCTTCAATGCTCTTATCACCAACGATCCCGTTTTCATCTGGATGAGGGTTTCTGGCAGTTGTGTTTCTTCATGGAATATTGGTTGATAATATCCATTGTAAAAATCCCAACCATTTGATGCACTTGGATGTTGTTGGATATCAGTGAGATCGGCATTCACCCACATTTGTGCAACAAAGGATGCACGTTTCATATGCATGTTTAGCTCTGCCTCACATGGTGGAATGGCACTAGTATTTATGCCCTTCAGCTTCTCCAATGGATTCTTTGTCATTGACTTTGGTCCATAACCCTTTTCAAATATCTTGTATCGAAAGGTATTGAGTGTTGTCTTGCTTGTATCCTTTGCTTCATAGATGCTAGCGGTAAATGTTTGCAGAGTATTTTGTGTGATATGACTGCTTCAGTCGCCATATCTTCAAATGCTTTTTGTACCTTTGTATTATTTTCCAGATGGTCTCAACTTTCCCGTGCGAACAAATGATCCAGTGTAGTCACTACCGGTGAATGCATGGAATCCTGGTAGTGCTGCACATATCTGAGGGCCAAGTATCAAACTCAAACTTTCTGCAATGATACAACATGATGACTGCTTTGTCAGTACCTGACGCATGGATGACTATGTCTCCTTTTACCCCAGTCTTATGAGTGTCATCAACTGCTTTTGCATGAAGGCATATCATGGTATCCGCCTCCTCGTGGTTATGTCTAAGGTCATCAACCACATCACACTTGAGAACTCCATCTACAACTTTGAAATGATGGCATTCCCCTGGAATATCAAGGTAGAGCTGGCGGCTTCCAATTATCTGTGCATATTGCTGGTCCTGCCACTCCCTTGCCAGGAACTGTGAAAGTTGGGTTTTGAATGATCAAAAACTCTCTGTTATCTGCTCCTCTTCTGCCTCACTCCATATCTTTCAAAGATGGCTGTGGGTAGTTGTCAAAGACGAGGTGAATTTGAATGATAGACAATGCCATTGTTTGAATCAGAATGTTTCTTGCAAGTCGTCCGTAAGTTGACGGTAGACAGTGAGGTAATGTATGAAGGAGAAATTGGCCGTCTACAATGCATACACGTGTGAATTCAAGGTGGCCCTTTTCCGTCTTTCACCTCTGATTCCAATAAATGGAAGGGAGTGCTTTTTTCGGTTTTTGCCATTTTTCCATCTGTGCTGCATATTGACAATGGTACAGGTGTGAGTGAATATTCAAATATGAATGGCAAGTCCACATTCCGTTTGGTTGCTAGTAACACCAGGTGAACCATAAGATATCTTGTACTCTTAAGTTCAGCTATTCTGTGGTCTTGAGCTATTTGATTCTTCACACAATCATTTGTAAAGGATTTTATCTTCTCTTCAAATCTGTTGAGATCACTAATGCAGGACTGTAGGAATTCTCGGTGGTGTGACTGTCCATTTTCTGGAACGCTGAGCAGACTTTCCCGAATCTTGTCACTGGCAGCCTTCCCTGTGCTTATGTTGAGCAGATAACAGGGAGTTTTTGATAACAGGACCTGAACAAAGGAGACCACGGGTCAATAGTGATGCCTTGAAATCGAGATCATTCAAAACCCAACTACCACAGTTCCTGGCAAAGTTGTAGATGGAGTTCTCAAGTGGGAAGTGGTCAATGACCTTAGACATAACCACAAGAAGGCGGATACCAAGATATGCCTTCATGCAAAAGCAGTTGATGACACTCACAAGACTGGGGTAAAAGGAGATACTGACATAGCAGTCATCATGCTGTATGACTGCAGAAAGTTTGAGTCACCACTGTGGATTGATGTTGGTACAGCTGCCAAAAATAACCACATATATACCAATATAATCACTATTTACCAGATACTTGGCCCTCAGATATGTGCTGCACTACCAGGATTCCATGCATTCACCGGTAGTGACTACACTGGATCATTTGTTCGCAAGGGAAAGTTGAGACCATCTGCTAAGCTGGAAAAGAATACCGAGGTACAAAAAGCATTTGAAGATATGGTGATTGACACAGAACTCAGTCATGTCATACAAAATACCCTGCAAACATTTACCGCTAGCATCTATGGAACAAAGGATACAAGCAAGACAACACCCAATGCCTTTCAATACAAGATATTTGAAAAGGGTTATGGACCAAAGTCAACGAAAAAAAATCTGTTGGAGAAGCTGAAGGCCATAATTGCAAGTGCCATTCCACCATGTGAAGCAGAGCTAACCATGCATATCAAACATTCATCCTTTGTTTCACAAATGTGGGTGAATGCCGATCTCACTGATACAACTGCCAGGAACCCTCATTCCAGATGAAAACGGGATCGTTGATGATGAGAGCATCGAAGAGGATGACATGACAGTATCATCTGATGATGAGGTAGTCCTTTTTGAGGATGAAGATTAAGGAAGGTGAAAGTTGTTTAGGCAGGCAATGAAATGGAACCAGACTGGAACTTAAGTTCTGTTTTGATCAATAATTTTCTTTCTGTCTGGTGACTAATCAGAAAAATGAACCTTGAGTTGAATTTTGATCACATCAATAACTTAGTTTAGATTTAGGGACACACTTTTCGTTTTGACCTAGTCATGGAGTTCGACTGCATTTAGGATAATCATATACTCACATTCTTTATTCATGCTGTGGTTTTGGAGAAATCCCATTTTTATTTCATGTGTTTTGGCACAGAATCCAAAGTATATCGTGTGGCTTGCAGCTTGGACAGAATTCTCCAAAATTGATTATTCAATGAGTGGCCATTACATCACCCAGAACCATCACCCATGGACCCTGTGAACTAGCTTGTATCTTAAGTTTGGTACACCAGGCTTTTCACTGTTCAACTAATAGTACACTCAGAATTTCACTAGACACTGGTGAAAACAATGGAACAAGTACGTATAACTATTACAACAGTTCATACAAAAAGTATCACTGCTATAACACTCACACTGAGAATTAAAGGCAATGAGAAGATCAAGTAAATGTAATCTTTCATTGTTCAAATGTGGAAATAGTCATATTATCATATTCATATAATATTACAATCAAATAGAAAACATTTAGTTATATTAATCATACATTTTCATTTAACACTCATTGTATTTAAAGTGGACTAACTACAGGAGTTGACATTAAGAATGACGGATCTTGTTTACCATACCAACAGAGAACATATAAACCTAATATTGGGCAAATTGTTACCTTTGACCTTAAGTGAATTCAGTACAGAGATTGATATTTAAAAATCATTGATCCTTGGTGGGGGTACCCTAAGGAATATTTTGGCATCAGTTTCGTTGATGTACTCAGTCATGCTAATTAATCTTCTAATTAGCGCTAATTAGTGGCGGTCTTAAGTGGATTAAGTACAGGAGTTGACACTTAAGAATGGTGGAGGATCTTAATTTGTACATCAACAGAGAAAATTTTAACGTTAGTTTCGTTGATGTACTCCATCGTGCTAATTAAACCTGAAATTGGATGGATTTTGACCTTTGACCCATTCTTAAGTGGATTCAGTACAGGTTTTGACACTTAAGAATCACTGATCCTTAGTCAGGGTACCCTAAAGAATATTTTGGCATCAGTTTCGTTGATGTACTCAACCATGCTAATTAAACTTCTAATTAGTGCTAATTAGGGGCGTTCTTAAGTGGACTAAGTACAGGAGTTGACACTTGAGAATGGTAGATCTTAATTAGTACATCAACAGAGAAAATTTTAACGTTAGTTTCGTTGATGTACTCGATCGTGCTAATTAACCTGAAATTGGGTGGATTGTGACCTTTGACCCGTTCTCAAGTGGATTTGGTACAGGTTTTGACATTTAAGAATCATTGATCCTTAGTCAGGGTACCCTAAAGAATATTTTGGCATCAGTTTCGTTGATGTACTCAACCATGCTAATTAAACTTCTAATTAGCGCTAATTAGTGGCAGTCTTAAGTGGATTAAGTACAGGAGTTGACACTTAAGTATGGTGGAGGATCTTAATTTGTACATCAACAGAGAAAATTTTAACGTTAGTTTCGTTGATGCACTCGATCGTGCTAATTAACCTGAAATTGGGTGGATTGTGACCTTTGACCCGTTCTTAAGTGGATTCGGTACAGGTTTTGACACTTAAGAATCACTGATCCTTAGTCAGGATACCCTAAAGAATATTTTGGCATCAGTTTCGTTGATGTACTCGACCATGCTAATTAACCTGAAATTGGGTGGATTGTGACCTTTGACCCGTTCTTAAGTGGATTCGGTACAGGTTTTGACACTTAAGAATCACTGATCCTTAGTCAGGGTACCCTAAAGAATAGTTTGGCATCAGTTTCGTTGATGTACTCAACCATGCTAATTAAACTTCTAATAATATTAGGGGCGTTCTTAAGTGGACTAAGTACAGGAGCTGACACTTAAGAATGGTGGATCTTAATTAGTACATCAACAGAGAACATTTTGGTGTAGGTTTGATTGGTGTACTCAACCATGCTAATTAAACTTAAATTTGGGGTATTTTGAGGGGTGGCCCCTCGGATTGGTACAGGAGATGACACTTAAGAATGGCCGTTTGGGGGTCCCACAGCCCACACCTACATATTCCAGGCCTCAGACCTTTTGTACTCGCAATGCTAATTAAACCTCTCTGGGCTCCCGGTTTAATAATTTAAAATAAAATATGAACTTTTAGTGTCATTATTGGCAAATATGTTTACAATTTAATTATACGGATTGTCTGTTTTTCTTTTACGTTCATCTAGGTAAGAACAAAACAAATATCCACAAACTTATGTGTGAATCGCTTCACCAATTCACGATTTGCGGATTAATTTTTTTTTTTTCATACCCTGATGAACATAAAAGCAGTAACAAAGAATCCTTAAATGTTTGAATTTTGTGATGTGTCAGATTGTGTCAATATATTTTTCTTATGAAAATGTGTCTGTTATGGATATATTTCATGACTGAATTTTATCGTTCATAATTATTGTTCTGAATTAATTTTTTTAATTTTTCAGGTCATATAATGAAGATAATACGTCAGTACTATTTGAATGTGTGCAGGAAAACCTTTGGCAAGCCCCAAATCAACCTATTTGACTATATCATTGGAACCTTTGAGGGGAACTTTGGAGGATACAGATGCTGACTACAAGGCAAACACCCCTTACACAGGTGAATTGTTTGTCAACTGGACTACAAAGAGATCTAGCTTCATAAGGAAATATCCATTAGGCAGATGCTGCTCCAACCTCAGTAGTGTAGTGGTTAAGCCATCAGACTTAAGGCTGGTAGGTACTGGGATCACATCCTGGTACTGGCTCCCACCCAGAGGATATTTTAATGCTGCAGTGGGGAGATGTAAGGTCACTACACTGACTTCTCTCTCACTAACCACTAACAACAGTGTGCTGAACTTTAAATGGATAGAAGCACAGAAACCAAGTTAAAAAGAAAACAGACAGGTGCTTTACAAGATAAATGCCTGATACTGATAGTATATCAAATATCAATGCCTAATAGTGTATCAAATACTATGCCTGATAGTATATCAAATATCGTTTAACACTAATGATCCCTAAGTAAATTGCAGAGTTAAACACAATTTGTGGCCAGAGATATTGGGTTTTACGTTGCATTATTTTGATCCTCACTTTGCTGGATATTGTTATTTTATTCTATTATTATAGAAATGTAAAAATAATTTTAATGTATTTTTTTTGTGATTGGGTATAATTGTACACACTCACATTATTGTTGTAGTTGGGCGTATATATCTATTTATATGTTTTTTATCTGATAATTTAGATATATCTGAAACACAAAAATACTTGTTATGTAAATGTTTATTGTCACGGTTTAAATGGGATATTTACTTAACTGTTATTTGCATTTGTCTTGGAAAGGAGATTCAAACAAAATGAGACTTACATCATATATATATCACTTGAACCCTTCATATCATTGCCATACAGAACTTCAATTTTTAGCACTTGAATCATCACTATTTAGCTAATCAGGGCGTAAACTTTTATAGACGATGTGAAAATCGGCCATTGTTTTTACTTTCAAAATGTTAAACATGCCATAGTTTTTTTTCCCCCTAAGCTATCATTGTTTTAAAAGCTGTACCTCAAAACGTATTAGTGGTTTGGCTGATGTGGTCAGAAAATCAGTAGTGAACTTCAAGTTTTAATTAGCCAAAAAACTAGAATGGCGGTGCCTTAAATCTACAGAGGGTATGTGATTTTCATATTCTCTTTTTGATGATTTGATAATGCGGTGATTTGATAAATGACAGCTTAAATTAAACCCTGGGTATGTTAATACATTTTCACCAAGGTATTAAAAAAAAGAAAAAGGAAGGAAATATTTATTTAAAAGTTACATTTGTAATAAAGTAAAGTCAAAGCCAGACCAAAAACTGTTTTACCAAGTTGTAGTGTATCAGGAGATGATATTACATATGTTGTCATTTCCAACACCGGCTATTTCAATTTTATTATTACAGTATTGAAAATCTTGCATTGAAGGCTCAAAGGAAAAAGTACCATTGAGTTAACTCCTTGAATAGTGATGTAATTTGTGCAACAGGACATTCAGTTTACTGGCTTCATATCAATAATGCTCAGCGCCAGATATTGTTAGTACTTGATGTTAGCAACCTTAGTTGGAGTTATCTCCCTTGATGTATTGAGTGAAAGTAATCGCCCTTGTTTTTCACTCTTCCTTCTCCTTTTGTATTTCTCCAGTAAAGGTTGCATAGTACCATAGAAGAGAGTACCGTGTCAAAGTTCGACGTGCACCGTCAAATATTTACGGAGTAAAAGCAGCTGTGGGTGTGATTGGTAGTAATATGTGACATTGATTATTTGTGCAAATACTATTATCCATTGACAATAAATAAATACACTTTTATTTGTTATACAGTTGTTATGCAGTATATACCAGAGGTTGAAACTAATGCGGGGTACCCCCAAAAATGGAACTGCAAGTTTCAGCAAAAATGATGGTTGCTATTAAAAACATAAATTAAATCTCTTAAATGATACGTGACCCCCCATTTTCTTGCAGCTAGATTAGATGTGAGGTGCCACACTTTCTATTGCTGTACTTCCTGGGTGTGTTGAAACGCTGCTTATATCAGTTTTATTAGTAAACGTTAATATTATCGGCAATAGGAATTGATTTGGTCTAATGGAACCTATAGTTGTGTTTTACTTTCTACGTTTGTGTTTCTGGTCAGTAACTATTAGGGCGGCAACTATTCTCTTAACTGGCACAGTTTGTCAAATATTCTGGTGGGTTTATACACCACTAAAGATGTGTTCACTCTTCCAAATACAAAAGTATTAACTTACTGATCATTTCTCACATCACAGCACCAACAGATTACATGTACCAGTTGTGTAGAACAGTGTTTCATTTTCATCGATACTTAATATATTATGCTCTCAATTATTAATTTTTGATTTTCAAATTGTGAGTCAGTTTAAGTTCTAAGGGGCAGCTAACACTTGGTATCGTTTTTCTATATACAAAATTCAAAATCAGAATCTTTACTTGATGTGATGTAACCTGTAAACATAAAGTCACATTACTGGCATGTGAAGAAAGGGAAGAAGGAAATGTTTTATTTAATGACGCACTCAACACATTTTATTTACGGTTATATAGCGTCCGTATGGTTAAGGACCACACAAATATTTAGAGAGAAAACCTGTTGTCACCACTTCATGGGTTACTTGTTTCAATTAGCAGCAAGGGATCATTTATATGCACCATCCCACAGACAGGATAGTACATACCACAGCATTTGTTACACCAGTTGTGGAGCACTGGCTGGACCGAGGACTGGCATGTGACTCACTCAGCCTGCCAATGTGTCCGTGCTAATGAAGTGACGAGCAGAGGATACGAGGAAACAACCATGTAAATGGGAGATAGGATCTTTAAATACATATGTAATGCAAACTTGGATGATTGTTTTCCTCTCCCACCCATGACATGTTTTAACATCATACATTTTGAATGCATGCAAAATGCTTTTCATTCCATTGAGCGTTGTGTATTTGCTGAATGATTCCACATTATCTGAAACCCTCTCTGTTATTCAAAGGAAGAAATTGTTAGAAGATTATTCAAATAGTAAAATTTCCATCTATAGTCCTTCCCACAGGGAATACATTTTTTCATACTATGGAATTGAAGACGAGTTATTTATTTCTAAGCAGATTGTTTTCTACACTGCACACAAAAATGGTATATTTATCTTATTTCCAAAACACTTCTACTTTTCTTTTTAAATCAAACCAAACTGAAATTATTTATTAATTTTTTTTTTTCGTAGGAGGATGGGACAGACTATAAATAACCTCTAAATGCTTTTACTAGCACACCATCATATCATCTGAGTTGTCTGCTCAGCTCATTACACACTAACGCTTGTTATTATTATACACATCTGACAGTTAAAGACAAAATACTTCCTGCAGGCAGTTCAGACTATTATAATTATATTATATTAACATTTGTGGAATATTTTCTTTATTACAGTGAAACTTCTCTAAACCAGACATCCAATGGAGCATGCAAAATGTTTGGTATTCAGAGGGATCCCTTTTTCAGAGTTTCTTTACTGAGGCAAATGTCTGTGTTGGGACCTTGAAAAAATTTCTGTGTTTCAGGGAATTCCAGTTTGTGAGGGTCTGGTTTTGAGGGGTTTCATTGTATTAATTAATATCTAATAACACCATAATAATTTTTAAAAATAGTCATGGTTCACACTTTGTTTTACTACATTCATGTCAAAATGTATACATTATTTGTCACAGTTACATTTATTTGATAAAATTATTTTCATGCAATATTACCAATTATTCAAAACATGCATTGAGATGAACATTTTATAGGTGAAAATTGTGTCAGCTTATGGCTTGTAGATGCAAACCAATACCTCATGACTGGTATATCAAAGGCTCTGGTATGTGCTGCCATTCTGTAGGAAAGTGCATATAAAAGATCCCTTGCTGCTAATATAAAAATGTAGCAGGTTTCCTCTCTAAGACTATATGTCTGAATGACAGATGATTAATAAATCAGTGTGCTCTAGAGGTGTCGTTAAACAAAAACACACTTGAACTTTAACTTTCAATTTGCTAATTAATGTTTCATCAGAACCATATTTTTAATACATATTTTTACATTAATATGAAACAAAAAAATTTCATTGTTGAAAATACATTCCTTATTAATGGATGTACAGGTACTGTATGATGTTGAACAATGTGCAAGAAGAAATCATAAAAGCTACACAAGAAACTTGAAATATTTTTGTAATATTTGATCCATTACATTGCTAATGAATGCTTCATCATTTGTGAACTGGATCAACATTTTAATAGATGACATTGTGTGTTGAAATTATTTAATATGTTTACAGAATCGTGTCCTATGTCTTTGTTTTATAGATATTGTTATTTTATTTTCATGCCTGTCTTTGTATGTAAATGATTAAATTAAGTGTTCTAGGTTGTGCGAAAGGAGAACTGAAATCCAGTGTGGTTACAAACAGTACAAGATGGCAGTTAGAATTGGGGGAGTTAATTGAATAAATGTGTGTCTGGTGTGTCTGGTGTACTATACTAAGGCCTGAGAACAATTGTTTCATTCCCGCATCACTCATGCAAGTCTCGAATGTAGGCATGTGTCTTTTCACCAATCCTGTTCCCAATGCTGGAAATAAATATGTAGACACCTGATCAAACAAATAGCCTTACTTGGAAGAGACTGTGTATGACAATCTTATACAAAACAGATGTTGTGAACCATATTTTTTATACATATTTTTGCATTAATATGAAACTAATTTTTTCATTGTTGAAAATACATTCCTTATTAATGCATGTACAGGTACTGTATGATGTTAAACAATGTGCAAGAACAAATTATAAAAGCTACACAAGAAACTTGAAATATTTTTAGTAATATTTGATCCATTACATTGCTAATGAATTCTTCACCATTTGTGAACTGGGTCAACATTTTAATAGATGACATTGTGTGTTGAAATTATTTAATATATGTTTACAGAATCGTGTCCTATGTGTTTGTTTCATTCCTGCATCACTGTGCAAGTCTCGAATGTAGGCATGTGTCTTTTCACCAATCCTATTCCCAATACTGGAAATAAACATGATAGACACCTGATCAAACAAATAGCCTTACTTGGAAGGGACTGTATGACAAGCTTATACCAAACTGATGGCTATAGCCAGTGAAATCGGCATCGCACAGGAAATAATTCCAGTGTGTTGTCCATGATGAAGATTTCACGAAAGGTGTGCTGTTCCATGAAGACAATGTACCTGCTCACACACCAGGTATCGCCATGGCTGCAGTGCATGACTGTAGCTTCCAACTTATGTGTAACAATGAACAGAAATTGTCCACATTTTAGGCTTGTATGGTCACTATTTTGATAAGTAGTCTGTACAAATGTATTTTCATCGTTATAAAAATTGGTAATGATCACAATTTTATATTGATTACTGGTAAGAAACAAAAACATATTTTGTTATTACCCTTCTAATAATTGGAATGTTGAATATGACGAGTAACCATTGTGGAGAGTCGATATTTAATTATTGCCAGTTATTCTTAAAAGGACATTCCTGAGTTTGCTGCAATTTTAAAGATGTTATCAACTAACAGAGACTTTTTTAATGATTGTAATTACATATCAAATATATTTTTCTGCATAAAATATTAGTGGCTGTATATTAAACATGTTTCTGATCGTTCTAATATTTGTACTAGGTTAAATTTCATTTACAAATATTAAGACGATCAGAAACACATTGAATATACAGACACTGATATTCTAAACAAGAAAATATAATTAATTTGTAAGTTTAATCTTAGAAATATTTTATCAGTCAGAAAAATCTTAGAATGGAGCAAACTCGGGAATGCCCCTTTAAAATGATCAGAGTAACTAATGGCTAGTGAACTATTTATAGCTTTAGCCAAAATGAAGCATTAGCTTCAAATTGATTAATTATGAATATGTTAGGTAGTTGCAACTTAATGTGCAAAATATTTGCGTAATTACTGTTTACATATTTAATTATTTTATTTTTATTTTTAGAGAACTACAAAACTCATTTTAAAGCTGTGTGCATGTATGTATTTGTTTCATTTAGTGTTCAGTTAGATGAATTTGAAGAAAATAGTCAAACCTGTGTTAAGCAGCCATGAAAGTGAGTGATCTGTTAAGACAGGTGGCTGCTTAATACAGGGCCTGTGCTTATAAAACTTTAGTCTAGACAAATCAGCTGCATACAATTTGTATGGTATTGCCTTGGCATTATAGTGTCAGACTCTATTAATCGGACACTTGGTCAGTTTATAATACGCATGTATATTACATGCTAGTGATTTGGGAGAATAAGAAATTGTCCTCTTAACACAGGTGCCTATTTAATACAGGTTGCCACTAGAGCAGGTTTGACTATTATGTTCATCAGACTGAATGTGTTAGTATAGATTAATATTGTTGATTATGAAATAATGAATGATTTATGATTCGTAGATTGACAAGACTCCAACTAATTTTATGGATTACAGTGGTATGTGCATCAACTGCCCTGCTACGGTAACAAGTGGGGAATAAACATTTTAGAGAATTTTGCGCCTATTATCAATCTGGTAAAGGTAGCCGTACACCAAATAGTATCCGATTGGGTCAAAGTTCAAGGTGCACCCAGCCTTTCATCCTACAGTTGAGGCTACGAGTCCTACCATTGGGGATAAGTGCTTGTTGTGTTAAAATGGTCTTTCATCTGGCCAGTAAATAGAGAATAACTAGTTAATGACGTCCGGTATCGGCTTTATCCTGTGAAGGTAAGAATGGGAAATTTCTCATTCGGCCTGAACAGGATAAAGCAGATATCCAACGTCAGTAACTAGTTATCTTTATCCTGCAGACCATAAAAATTAAGGGGAAAAGCTATTATTTCTGTTATTTCAGCCACATTGTACAATGAGCAATTTTGTAATGTAGCTAATCTACTAGTATACGTTTATGACTTTGCTTTAATCGGTCATCATAATCTGAACTTGGAAGATTCTGTAAACCTAAAAAACTAATTGAACAGAGGATTTGTTTTGTTTGTAATTCTTAAGCTGTGGAAGATGAAAAACATTTTATTTTAGACTGCCCTATTTTATTATGTTGAAAGGCAACAACTATTTGATACGTTAAACTCCTTTTAAGACTTCTCTACTCTAAATAGCAATTTACAATTTATATTTATTATGTCATACAATAATGGTGACATTGAAATTCTTAACAATGTATTAAGATTTATTGACGGCTGTATTTCTAAACGTAAAGTTCTTGTTCCAGCTATCAGTGGGGCAGTAATTTAATTTAATTATTTCCCAGTACTTTAACCATTTATTTTTATAATATACTTTATTTCTACAAATATAATACAAACTTTGTTTCTGCGTCTGGCATGTACATTAATATTGTTGTTATTATTAATTGTTGTTGTTATAGATGTTGTATGGGGTTGTTTTTTTCTGTTTGCCGACACCAACTTGTTTGGTAATTTGCAATAAATTGAATTGAATTGAATTGAATTAAATTAAATTGTCAATAGAAACAGTGGTTGCAGGATAAATTCCTGTAATTTAATTTGAACTAGTAATGTACCAACTACCCTAAGGCTTGTGCTTGAAACATGTGCGGGGTCCTACTAAAAATAGCGTGATATTTTTTGGTGCAGAACTAGTGTAGTCCTAAACGCTACCCATTGTGTCTGAAACGAGCTTCTTAACCCCCAATTGCTTTCTGATTGGCTTTTAGGGCGAGTGGTGGTAATATTTATATCCGTGGTGTATATGTCAATTGAAATGCTACATGTAGTAGTTTTCACTACATATGTTACTATTGCCGTCTATGGAATTTGATTTGGTGGTATACTCACTATAGGCTTTATTTAGCAGTTCAATGATGTTGTTTCTCAAGATTAGCGTTTTAGGAAGCTATTTTTTCTGGTATCTGACCATATTGTTTTGATGTGTACTTTTAAAATACTAGTTTATACATTAACTCATTTTATACCCAGTTGTCACTGCCTTTTTGATCTAGCAGGACAGTGTATATGGTTAGCAAATGCTCTGCCATGGTTGTAAATGTGGCAAGATGGGGCTGGTATATGTTTAAAGGGACAGACCCTAGTTTTTAAACACTACACCATATTTTTCACTATTAGAGCCGTTTATGATCACTGAAATCAAACATTATTTGTATCTTATTCTTTGGATGATCCAATTCCGTAGAACCGAAGTGTTTCTGGTCATCCTGGTGTTTCTAATACTAAAATAAATAAATCGTTTTTCATAATTTTAAAAACGCACGTGTCTATTAGTTTATTGATTCGAGTTCTAGTCTATTTTTAAGGATATTTTCTTTTTTAACGTCACAGATTCTTCTTTCACTCTATTGTAACAACCGGCCTCGGTGGCGTCGTGGCAGGCCATCGGTCTACAGGCTGGTAGGTACTGGGTTCGGATCCCAGTCGAGGCATGGGATTTTTAATCGAGATACCGACTCCAAACCCTGAGTGAGTGCTCCGCAAGGCTCAATGGGTAGGTGTAAACCACTTGCACCGACCAGTGATCCATAACTGGTTCAACAAAGGCCATGGTTTGTGCTATCCTGCCTGTGGGAAGGGCAAATAAAAGATCCCTTGCTGCCTGTCGTAAAAAAGAGTAGCCTATGTGGCGACAGCGGGTTTCCTCTAAAA
This sequence comes from Gigantopelta aegis, assembly GCF_016097555.1. Lineage (NCBI taxonomy): Eukaryota > Metazoa > Mollusca > Gastropoda > Neomphalida > Peltospiridae > Gigantopelta > Gigantopelta aegis. The sequence goes on from NC_054706.1 coordinate 10,865,197, forward strand.
ACAGTGTCAGAATGACCATATGTTTGACGTCCAATAGCCGATGATAAGATTAAAAAAATCAATGTGCTCTAGCGGCGTCGTTAAATAAAACAAACTTTACTTTTTTTTTACTATTGTAACATTCAAATGAGTTACAGGTTTGTAAATTAACTAAACTTAAGTGTCCATGTTTTACGGGTTAAAACTAGGGTCTGTGCCTTTAACCGAGAGAAATTGATGGAAATAACTGATGTGTGTTTTTCTATTTAAATACATTAATATTTTATAATTTGCATAATATGAATATTTTTAAATATTGTACATTTATATATAATGGAACTAAATAAATTGAATGATTGTAATAAAACAAGACAGTTTACATCTCTGAGTTGTTTTGATGAAAAAGCGGATTGGTTATATGCTGAATTCCATTGAAAACGCATCACCTGATTTTCAATTATTATTGGTATTGCATATTTGAGGTCACCACAAAACATAATAATGTGCAGAAACTGCTGTATTAAAACTACCAACTATTAAATACTAGCAAAACATGAATTTCAGCACTTGAGCACAAAAATAAAATGTATATCAAGACAAGTGTAAAATGAACTCCGTATAATTAAATAAAATAAAAAAAGGTGAAGAAAATCCACCCATAAATCACAATGATAATGCCATGATCTACATTCCTGGAGCGTGAATGCAGATTTGGCATGTATCGGGATATAAAGTTTACATACACCATAGCCACAGTTTCAATGTCGCAACTAGCACACCGGTTCCGCACAGGATTACTCCAGCACTGAACAACTGTGTGACCACACCCAAACAATAGTTTTCTGCGGTCCTCTTCGAACTGACGAACGTGAATGGCAATGTCCCCCTTCCACAGTCTAGCCACGACGTAGACGTTACCGCCAAGGTCTAGTATGCATCTCTGTATAGACCCCAACAGTTAACACACCCATAAATCTGGCCGACATCCGGTGCTTCCTGACACAAAGGTCAGGTCCCCACGCCCATCCCACAGCTGTCCCAAGTCATTAACCCAGTTAGGTCTATGTACACGAAGTAGGTCAAGGTTAGCGTCCCCACGCCATGACGTCACACAACACGCTTAGAGGTCAGCCAATCAGAAGAGGCCACGCCCAGGTCGCGTGACCTCATTTGCATACATTAGACTCAAGTGACCCTCCTACTACTACTATAGAGTGGTGATTAAAAATGCACAAATACGTCATAATTCGTCGTATAAAAGGAACATATAGGGCCTGTATTTGAAAGCCCTCATAACGACAAATTAATTTCAATATTTCTGCTGGTAGTCACGTACCATTCTTGGGTAAGTACGTGTATATGTTTTTTCGTTGCATTGCTATTCTATTCTTTAACTGTCTGTCTTCTAGTATAAAAGAAGTTTTTTCTCTTAACAATCGGCTTTGTTTATGTAGTTGTATATGTATACACAGTCTCAACTATTGTGTCAGCATGCTCATATCTACAGTTGAAAGAACACAAATATTCAATATTACTTCTATTAACCATGACTGACCAAATTACATTTTTTACATTAAATTGCCAGGGACTAGGGTCTTAAGGAAAAACGAAAAGAATTTTTTTAAAACCGAAACAAACATTTTGTTTATTGCAAACAAGATACACATTTCATAGAGAAAGAAGAAACTTATATTCGATCTCAATGGGGATTTGAATGTTATTTTAGTTCGCATACATCGCAAAGTAGAGACGTCGCTATCCTGCTCAATAATAACTTTAAATATAAACTAAATAAAATTAAACTTGATACAAATGGTAACAAGCTTCTCTTAGACTTAAATATTAAAGGTAAACAAATTACTGTTATTAACATTTATGGACCCAATAGAGATATAAAAGAAATTGGCAATGATATAGTAATTATTTCTGGAGATTTTAACTTGGTGATGAATCCCGACAAGGATACCAAAGGATATTTAAATATAAACACTCCTAAATCGAGAGATAAAGTTTTAGATCTATGTACAGAATTCAATCTAGATGACGTGTGGAGGGAACTTAATATTGAGAAAAAATAATTCACATAGAGAACTTATAATGGTAATAAACAAGGACGGTTAGATTTTATTCTTGTAACCGATACCTTTTTAACACAGATAGGACAAGCTTATATTGAAACAAGTTATAGGACTAACCATTCAGTGGTTGTTTTTACACTCAAAACCAAATGAGACAAAACATTCTGGAAATTTAATAACTCATTTTTGAAGGATAAAGAATATGTACAAACTGTAAAACAAGTAATAGAAAATGTTAAAACACAATATACTGAAACAAGAACTGATCAAGACGCTAATACAAGTAACACCGAATTGCCAGGTTTATCTATTAATGATCAACTTTTTTTAGAAGTGCTATTTATGGAAATACGAGGCAAAACTATTTCTTACACTAGTTATATGAAAAAGCTAACAAATAAAACAGAAAGCGAACTAATAGAAGAAATAACAAAATTAGACAAAGAGCATAACATAGACAGAATTACTTTAGAAGAAAAACCTACTGAACTTAGAAAGATTAGAGACACAACGCTACAGGGGCAAATAATAAGATCTCTTAGTAAATGGATAGATGAAGAAAAAACCCCTACTAAATATTTTTGTAATATGGAAAATCGTAACTATATAAGCAAAGCTACGCCAAATGTATTTAAATCAAATGGTCTATTAACTGAAACTGAAACTGAAATTACGAAGGAAGTAAAGCTATTTTATGAAAATCTTTATAAATCCGGACCTATTAATGATGTTAATTTAGAAGAAATTCTGAACTTTTCATAGACACCAAAATTTACTGAACAACAAAAGAATAACCTGGAAGGTTTGCTTAAAGATGATGAAATACTATCTTGCTTTAAAAATATGACAAATAATAAAAGTCCGATGAGTTCACAGCAGAATTGTTTAAATTGTTTTTGGTCAGATAAAGGTAGGTATCTTACTAAAGCAATAAATTATACTTATCATATAGGTGAATTCTCATCAACCCAAAAAGAAGGCGTTATAACATGTATTCCCCAAAAGGACAAAAATAAACAATATTTAAAAAATTGGAGACGTATCTTTGCTAAATGTCTCATATAAAATTGCATCAGGTTGCATAGCCAGTGGAATTAAAACTGTTTTACCTTGCTTAATAAATGAAGACCAAACGGGCTTTATATCTGGATGATGCCAAACAGAAGAGTTAACCTGCAGCATTGTCTGCAAATATATGGCATAGGACATGCAACAAGCATCAAACCATGCATGATGAAAATGACAGTAATGTCATCATACATGGATATCACATTTCACTGTAAAATATGTCTCAAGGTAGGAGGCAGCCAATTCAAATTAGGTGGTTATTTTAAAGAGACTTCGCCATTTAAACCAAACCTTTTTCCCAAGAAAATGGTTCCAGTAATCCACATAACCAATATGAAGATTGACAAAGTATGTAACATGATGATTACGAATCTTCCATTAGCATATAATCGACGATAACAGTATTTCTGCACAGATTCCAAAAGATGTTACGAAGTCGCGAGGGTATACAGCCATACGCTAAAAACCTTTATACAACTTCCTTAAATGAAAGTACCTCTGAATCAGCGCAGGGATGTGCACAGAACGATATTTCAAGCAAGGAACCATAAGTATTTAAAAAAAAATCTTTCTCAGATTATTTAGAGGAAAACGTCCCTATTGTTAACAAAGTTATTTAATCTGTACCGTATTTAATATGCATAACGTAACCATGCAATGCAAACGTAACCATGCAATGCAAACGTAACCATGCAATGCAAATGTTCCATAGCCAATGAAATTCGACAGCTACCGGCTTATGTCTGCATTTATGTTCACCTGATATATGGTACATGTGATTCAGGTGATTTTATTAATTTAACAATTACTTATTAAATGTTTTAAAAATGTAATTTTACTTTTAAAAGTACTCTTCTATTTCCAGGTTGGTTTTGGACCAGATAACCATGATATAGGCCTACAATTATTTTAAAAGTATAGCTTGTTATATATTATAATAACTTTAATATATGACATAAAACATTATATGAATAGATACATTTTGAATGACCTTTGGTTGCAATTTTTTTTTAAATTTCGTTTGGCCGTTGTAAAACATTATAAATGTTTACCTTCGAAATTATTTTAGACAAAAATAGATATTGAGATACCAAACATTACAATGTCCAGAAATACATGGATTATAGAGATAATCATATTCTAAGCCAGAAAACATAAATAAATTTTAATTTTAATAATGCATTAATAATTTATTTATGAGGATAGTCCAATCCCTTTAATACAAGTAGATACTATTACCCTGGCATAAATGCATGGAAATACTCTTAAAGTATATTATAGACATTAGTTAAAATAAAATCAATATTTAATTTTAACAAGCTATACAAAAATAATATGTTCCTTGCAAGGTGTAAATTAGATTAAACTGGTATTTTTATTTTTAAATCTGTTATTTTTAACTTTCTCCTGTGAAAATCCTCCACCCAAAATGTTACCATTTTTATATTGAACAATACAGATTACAAATAGTCTTGCTTATGTAGTGAAAGCATGCCCACCTATCTGTATATAACTTAAAACAATTGTTTTATTTGCCTGGGTGTGGTAATATTGTAAAAAGAAACTGTTTAAATGGCGGCCATTTTGAAAACCAAGATGGCCGTCAGCTAACACCCCTGAAATGTTGCTATAGTGGGTTTTTTAATTATTATTATTATTTTGTATTTGTAAAAGGTATCCAAATAGGTATGGGTCTTCTAATAATCCTGTACAAATAAAACATAGCATAACGCAATGGGCCTAACAGAAAAAACAGTATTTTTTTCAGCCTGGAGTGGTGCTTTTAAAATGACCGTCAAAAAAATTGCTCAATGATGACAAAATGTCATCATGCAGTTTCTGAATCAGGACACCCTAAATGACTTAAAACCATCATAAAACATCGTATGTATCCTAGTTAATGGTATAACCCTTATTCTGCCCGACTAATTCCCAACACGACAGTAACACAGAACGGATAAACTGAACTGCTATCCTCTGTTTTAAGTGTGAAGAAACACATTTCTCAGCACTTCTGTTAACCGTGATGCAAATGTTGAACCTTAAATCCCACACTTGACTGATCCAGTTATATATAGTTGTGTGTACTTTTCTTATACATTCATCAACAAGTTATCGGCGTTTATTGGTTTTAACCAATATTTTACAATGCGGCTATTTCTGCTTATACAAGGATGGAACGGACTAGTTCATAATATACTATCATGTGTGATGTGCTTCGTTTTACATCTAAGATTTGTTTACAGAACTGCATGTGTACACGTTCGTGACGATTGACTTAATGAGGCCCCACTTTTCACAGTCATTTAATACTGTGTAGGTGTCATCTTTCTCTGATCTCATACCTATAGAAGATAGCTTTAATTTTGTAATGGGCGATTAATAATTGGCTCACCAATGGTAACTCTACATATATTTCTATTGACACTTATTTGAAAGGCTGATACTTCATCAGTGTGGACAAATAATAGATTATTACAATTAGTTGAGTTTTGGAGTTGAGTTTAACCTTGGTGGTGTAAAATGAAGTATTTCTCTCACAAATAACCGAGTATGTATGTATGTTGAACGGAATGGTCTACTCTGTGGTTACAAGACTGTATTTTGTTAAAGTGACGGAAAATGTAATGCCACCCGATCTGCATTACATTTATAATAGAACTTTTTTCCTGATACCAATTCATAAACAGATGATTACCTGAACAGTCCAGGTATTTTTAATAACGAACTGGTTTGGAGCACAGGTACCCCCAAACAGAAACACCCTAATACAAATACTATAGTTATATATATAAAGATTATATAACGTTACTATAACATATCTGACGTTATTGTTTGGGGATACCTGTGGTTTGAAACAGGTGTCAGCATTGTTAAAAGTATAACATTTATTAACATTCTATTAAATATGTGTGCCCATCCCTTAAAAATACGTTTTTGTCTTCAATGAACGTAGATTTAGATAATATTTAGTTAACATTAGTTTATGCCTGATACATATCTAATACAATGGCTATGTGTTATACATCGTCATTTATGCCCACTCTAAGAGATATACTGTTTCAATCTGTTTTACTGTGCATATAGGCCTACTTTGTAGCTCTAGTAACGGGTAAGAAAATGACTAATCCCACCTTTCTGTCACATAAGGCCTACTTTGTAGCTCTAGTAACGGGTAAGAAAATGACTAATCCCACCTTTCTGTCACATAAGGCCTACTTTGTAGCTCTAGTAACGGGTAAGAAAATGACTAATCCCACCTTTCTGTCACATAAGGCCTACTTTGTAGCTCTAGTAACGTGTAAGAAAATGACTAATCCCACCTTTCTGTCACATAAGGCCTACTTTGTAGCTCTAGTAACGTGTAAGAAAATGACTAATCCCACCTTTCTGTCACATAAGCGCCGCAAAGTAATTTACAAAATAACTACATGTAGCCTACGGTATAGACATACCAAACTTTATACGCAGAAAGATGTGACGTCATTGTTTATCATTATTTTCAATTTGAACACCACACAACCGCTGTTGGTGAAAAAACACGGACGAGTAATTATTCAATGGTCTTTTTACTTTTCGCAAATTTTTGAATAATTTTATAAACCTTATTAAAAATAAAACATCATAGTCAATGCTATTTAAGTATGTCCTGGGGGCGTAGCCAGAGAGGAAAAAACGTCGAAAGAAACCCAGACCTGTAAAATAAATATCAGTGTGATGGGGAAAAAATAAACTAAGTCTGAAAAAAAACCCAGCCTCATGCTGGCTACGCCATTGACGTCTTATAAATATATGACCGCCGTTTTATAAATTGATCGACGCGGACAGAAGACAGCGGAGGCGGCTACCATTGCCGTTCAAATTATAGAATTTATCTTTGTGCACAATATTTTGCACGATGTGAATACGGTACCTGAGCGAAAAAAAAAAAAAAAAAAAATAACAACAAAAACAACAAATCCTTGCGAAGTGCAGTATAGGGTAAGAACAAAGAAGAATGTCAGCAAATCATTATTATTATTATTATATTATTATTATTATTATTATTATTTTGACTTAACTTTAAAGCCATTTACGTATACCTGTAGCAGGAGTTAGACTCAGTGATAAGGATTCCACACTTGACATTAAACGCGTCACAAACTTTGCAGCTACTCCTATGTCAGGTCCGGGGAGGCTTTCCAGATTTCAATGGCTCTACTGATGAAAATAAAGATGATTTCGGCGCTCGTGTGGAATTCCCTTTGTTCAAAAGACTATTCCTTTTTAAAACTGAAACACTTCTCCAACAATGATGTTGTGTTCAACTTTTAACACATGATAACAAAAACTTTCTTCAACACCTTTGTTTGAAAAATATAATCTTTTCATTTGTTTGTAAATACTCGGCCAACACTTGAAATGGTGGAATGCATTTTGCATCTTCTTGAGTTTTTAATTTCTATCATGTTCACCACATTAACCACACATTATGAAAAATAAATACATGTTATTTGCTTATTTTACGGTTAATTTGACACATCAGAAATTCCAGTTATCAATAGATTTACCATTTTGTTAACATAACATCTGTACAAAATAAGCTGCGCTAATGCACACATACACTCTTAAGTTTTTAAATCAATATATATATATATATATATATACACACACACACATACACACGTATATGGGCTGATTGCATGCACCTATAGATGTAATTGCATGGGATGATTACCTAGACTTAATTGCACCGTAAATTTGTATATCCTTAATCACAGATAAGCAACACTAATAAAAAGTGGTTTAGTTTCGGGGGAGGTAAGCCTAGATGTAACTAATCAGTTATAATTATGTCCATTGTTGATACAAGTCCAGTTGCCTGGGATTTAACCTAAGTCTTGACCAAGGACACGCCAAAAAGCCACTCGGCTCCATAACAGACCGCCTTGCTAGTGGTACCGGAACAAACTACTGTGCAGGAATTTTTTATATACTTCTAGTCAGTTATTCTGGTGTTTATATAAGGTAAGAATTGTAGTATTTTAAAATTTATTTTTGACAAATTTATGGATTTACGAATGTGCATTGTATTTATAACAAAAAATATAGAGCAATATATAAATAAAAATAATCATCTATTATAATTAAAAACTATAACATTTAATGTATATAGGGCCTAATATGTACTTTAATAAAGCGACGAATGTTAATTACAACTATAGGCTACGTATACGCTATATTTTATTATTATTTATTGATTTTATTTATTTATTTTAATTATTTAATTATAAAATTTCATCCTGACTCTAATAATAATCATGTGAGAAAGATGACGGGGTCCACTCTCAACATCTTGATACATCTCTGTTCACAATAAAAATTGGTGTGCGCATGTGTGTGTGTGTGTGTGGGGGGTGGGGTGGGGGGGGGGGGCTATTTTAATAATATGTTCATTTCCAGAGCCTGTAGTTTTACATAATTATATAAATAATATTTCCGTATACTTACCTTTCTGACACGCAACAGCCGATGTGTATTTTTGTGCTGGGGTGTTGGTTCATTCATTCATTTTCAGAGCCGATGCAATCATTTAAAAAAAAACATCCTGGACGGGGGGGGGGGGGGGGGGGGCAGGCTAACTTCTGCCCGGATTAAACGAAAGAGCCCGAATCTGAATAACAATATTTATGCATATTAGGATTACTGTCAAAGCGCCATATATAGTGTTGCAAACGATTCACTATGCATTTTTACATGGGTTACAACTAATAGTGTGGGTAGAATGATAGGAATTCATGGCGAAAAGGTTTCAGGCAAGCTCATTTTGTCCGAATATTTCTATCTTTTTTGTCCGAATTTGAGGATTATCCCACCCACTCCCGCCCCCTGTCTCATACGCTTATGACTGAGATTAAGGGGGTGGGGTGGTGGAATCTCAACAAAACAACCACACAATCATGTTAACACCGTAAGCCAGATAAAAACACACTTACAAACTTAAAAACATGCCTGAACCTTGAAGAATGTGGACATGTCAAAGCCGTTTGAAATTGAACTTTAAAAGGTATGACCCCCTGTCCTGTCTATAGTCACAGCCATGATTGCAATGTATCGGATGTATTCTGCAATACATTTTAAGAAGTTTTCAGTAAATTTTAAACAAACCGCTAAACCATTATGACCACCAAATCTAAATTTTGCCTGCTAACCTGGGGCCTCATTCACAAAGGTCTCTTAGGCTCTGCTAGACAACAAAGCATCCTCTTTGCAAGTCTTTTAGCATTGCACTGCGAGATCGCAAAGTTGCGAGAGTTTAGTGAATTAGGCTCCTGATTGTATTCCGACCCACGAGTAATAAATTAAAATGACCCATTCGCCCACCTTCCACTCCACTTTAATATTTGTAAATAATTGCTAAATATTTCGGAAGGTTGGATTGATATACATGCACATGTATATGAATGCTGTTAAATTATTGAGATTATCCGTATAAGCTCTTAAGCCGATCGTGCTTTTCTTTGGTATGATGTCTACCTGTAGGTGCTGACCGGTACTTGGTAGCTGAATACCATACACTTACTGCTTTAATGTCAGTTTACAATTGTTTCCTTTTTATTCTTTATTTTTATTTTATAACAGCATATTTAAAAAAAATCCCTTCTTATTCCTCCGTATGACTAGTATGTAGACATCTGGGATAACACTACTTAGTAAGCTGAAAGTAAAGTTTGTTTTCTTTAACAACACCACTAGAGCACAATGATTTATTAATCATCGGCTATTGGATGTCAAACATTTGATAATTTTGACATATAGTTTTAGAGAGGAAACCCGATACATTTTTCCAATAGTAGCAAGGGATCTTTTATATGCACCATCCAACAGACAGGATAACACATACCACGACCTTTGATATACCAGTCGTGGTGCACTGGCTGGAACGAGAACTAGGCTAACCGTCAACCGACAGGGTAGTGGGTGGAAGACAATATCCTGATTTCCGTATATAAACACTATAAATAAACTAAAAGTTAGAGAAACCAATCGCATAGCAGCCACTTAATCTACCTCTTGGTATTTGTTCCCTTTTCCCTACCACTGCCACACGACTGGTATACCACAGGCCCCTGGAATAGCCGACCTCGGTGGTGTCGTGGTTAAGCCATCGAACATAAGGCTGATAGGTACTGGGTTCGCAGCCCGGTACCGGTTCCGACCCAGAGCAAGTTTTAACGACTCATAAATTAATGGGCAGGTGTAAGACCACTACACCGACTTCTCTCTCGCTAATCACTAACAACTAACCACAAAACCACCATCCCGGGTAGACAGCCCAGAAAGCTGATGTTTGTATGTGTGCCCAGGACAGCGTGCTTGAACGTTAATTGGCTATAAGCACAAAAATAAGTTGAAATGAATGAATGAATGAATGAACCAATCTGAATTAGATTAATTCATCGACCTCATACCGCTATATTTCTATTATATGTATACACACATGTATAAATACATGAATTTGCCATGTTTCAGGTTTTTTGCTGTCTGTCACAGGTCGCCAGGATGGCGTGTAGAGACAGTTTTCGTCCTGTCCTTCTATTTCTGTTATTTCTAAGGACAACGACAGCGCAGGATCGTAAGTATTTATACCATTTTAAATCATTAGTTTTTTCCCTTCCATCCAGATAAAAGCTGCCGTCCGTGGTTTCAATCTTATAAAATCAAGTCCTAAGTTCAAATACAAGCATAACTGCAATTTTAATTCACTCGCGATCTGTCCCCATTAACGCATATCGTAAAATGCTTACTACACAGTTCGAAAAATGCTCCACGATATGTATGTGTTATTACATATGATGAACCGTTAATTATCACTAATCAAAAGTACAGGAATGTACCTAGCCCAAAACAATTATAGGTAAGCAGTAAGAAAATTATTGGCACAGTGATATTTTCTTCAGCTACACAAGAAATGACACTTTTAAAGAAAAACAGGGACTTTTTTTTAAAAGAGTGGTGGAGCGACAGCACGTCCATCCCCCTAATATCCAAAACGAATTTCACAACTGCCCTGGTAGGTGAAAGACCGCTGAATCATGAGAACACTCACAACAATGTCTAGACATCCTTTGGCCTTGTACAGATTAGGATTTTGAAAATGTTAATAAATGGTTCGTTGTTCAGATCTGACACCAGATAGCCACAGTTCACTGTTCTGCATTGCATATTTTGCCCGTTATTCAACTTCAAAACATGTAACTTTAAAAAAGAAGTTTTTGTTGTTATTATTATAGTAATTGCATTGAAAGCAATCGTGTCCTTAAAAACAAAAAACACAATTATACAGTCCACATTTGTATATTAGTTTAACATCACAAACAACCATTCAGAAAAAATAAATGTGATGTTTTTGGTGGTATTTTTACTTTATCATGCTTCTGATGTTTACATAATATTATACTAACATAGTTGATGACTGTTTTAATCCATCTATTTTTGACAGCATGCTCGAGTCTGGATACAGAACAAACAACAACTCTTTATATTAGCATTCACGAAGCGAGCGCAAATGGTGAGTACTCAGAAATAATGTGAAAAAGTATGTCAGTTATAAATACTCTTTAATATTAAAAACGACAAACCAGCATGTATGCTAACAAACTTTCTTAAATCATACTTGGGATATTTTTGAGGCTACTGAATAATGCAGTATTTCTTTTTATTAGAACAGACATAACTTAATATATACATGAATATTGGGAATTTGTACCTGTTGGAAATGACTAAGTGTGAGATGTTTGATAACAAACGGCGATCTCCAACATATGTGTGATATCAATTTAAAGACACATTAAATTGGCTGCTCCACGGTGATGACTCGCACGCCAAAGCATGAAATGAAATAAGCGCCACAGAAATTAATTGTTCTGTTACGTATAAGCTAACATGACTTAACTGCAAGCGCAGTCAATATGTTTTAGTTGAAAAAGGCCTTGTAAAATAAATGTTATATAACGGCTACTCGTGTACTTTTTTCATTTTCGTTCTTTAAAAAAACCTTAGAAAACTGAAAAGTCGCTCTTCTAAAAATCGAGTATGGGAGAGATGAGGGCAGTAGAAACAGAATCAGAGTACAATAAATAATACGCTCGTATAAGGTCTTCTCCAGCTAGAAAAAAGGACTTTTTTTTTTTTAAAAGCAGAAAAAAAGCACCCTTATTATTTGAGGACGTTCCCCTTTTATCCCGTTAAGTATATGAAATAGACGTCTCTAAAATTTAATATTACTTGAAACTTCAGCATATCATTATGAATATAAGCATTATAAACCATTCTTTCAGATTTACAGTTATCTCCAATGTCTGGCCTATACCGAGGTCAAGTAAAAATCCACGGCAGTTTAGGAAGTACGGTGAACCTGGATCTGACGCAGGACGCAGCGCCGCTGCAACCCAACGACTACTTCGTTCTGGAAAACACCAACGTCAACGGCGTCAGTGGCATTTACCTGCGACTTATCAAAGCTCTGGACAGAGATGTGAGTATTGGCTTTCCTCGCAAAATGCCATGCATGCAATAAATGTGGGCTCATTTATTTATTTATATTCTTTTTTTATATTTGTTTAAACAAGTAACAAAACTTATTATTTAAAAAAAGGAAGACGAAAAAGAAAGAAAGAAACAACAAATACCCATATGATGTTTTGAAATATATAATATAGATACAATTTTCACACAATGTAATAAAACCATTAGAGAACGAGGTTAAAAGTACTAAATCACGCAGAACAATTCAAATTTAAGACCCAAGAAATCCTCCATTGCCAGCCCGTTACCTTTGAATTGGGATCAGAGGGTGAGATCTAGCCCAGTACTTAGCCGGGGATGCAGTGGATTATAGGATCCATCAATTAACCTTACAGTCTCTTTGTCACAGGTTGTTATTCATGAAATACATTAACTCTCGTGTGAGACCTCATAATAATAAAGGTTTCGAAAATAATCACTGCATTAAGAGTGTAATGGCTACCTATAGTCCAATATAAATCTCATTTCAGAGAGAAAATCTATTAAACATTTTAAGATTTATTCACATTTCTTTGAAATTGTTTACGAGGACGCATTCCTTGGTGCGCCTGTGGAGAGGTGGCTTAATACGGAAACATGAAAAAGTTATCTCCCTTTTGTAAGTTTACTGGCAACTCTTTTTCCAATGCATTTTTCTTTTATTTTTTTCAATAAATAATTTATAAATAATTTTGTTTTAGGGACAGTCTTCTGCAGCCAGTGATGACTTGAATGTTGTACAATTTATCTTGAAATGCCAGTCATTAACATCATCGACCGTTGTAAGTATAAGTTGTAATGTGTTGAATATGATTGGCGAATTGGCCAAAACCTAGTTCACCATGATAAACCTTTATCTTGGTGAACTAGCCAAAACCAGCCTTCGAATTGGTAAATTTTTGGACACAAGGTGTCCAATTTCTGGGTCAAGTTGGTAGGGGCAGATTGTCCTGATTAGGTTTGGGACCAGTTGTCCCGATTGGGTTTGGGACGAGTTGACCTGCACCCAAATTTAGTGTTGTATATTGTGGATGATTAATTAACACCCCCCACCCCCCCCACCCCAAAAAAAAAATGTAAAAGGGACATTTCAAAAGGGAGGGTGGGGGAGGGTGTTTTTGTTTGGTTTTTGTTTTGTGTATAAAGTGTTGAGATTTAAATTTTAAGTGCTTAGAAAATTGGTTTAAAATCTATGGCTTGTGGATTACAGTGTAAAAAGAAAGTAGTTTTATTATGTTTTATGTTTTCAGTTATTTTATCCTCTCCGTGTGACAGTAACAGATGTGAATGACAACACTCCAGTCTTTGTTAATGCTCCTTACACTGTTTCGGTCAATGAGGTAAGTAATTACTCTTGCAATCTTTCTGTCTCACTATGCAGGGTTTCTCCCAAAGGGGATGGAGGCTGAGGGTAAAATTATGTTTTCTAAAATCTTAGAAATTGATGGATATGTATTTTAATTTTTAGTTTGATGATAATAAGATAACTGCTGTTTAAAAAATTTCAAAGGGCAAGAAATGCAGTGTCCCATTTGAAAACATTTTAGATCCATAACCACATAGTAGTGGCTCTTATGATTTGTTTTGTTTTTATTGTGTATCCTCAAATTATTTTCTGGCAGAAAGCGTGCTGTCTGTCTTTAGACCTGGTCTGTTTGACTAGCTAACTGTCTGTGAAGTCCTGCCATATCAGTTGTCTTTCTACTGTCTGCCTGTCTATAGATTTATGTCATCTGTCTGTCTGGCTCTTCATACCAGTGAAATATTAGGTTATGAAGCTTTTTTGAAGCTGTTAATTTCACTGAAATTTATCCAATAAAATTATCTGTCCTGATTATTTATTGTATTATCTGATGTACATTTTATTAATGTCTGTTATTATTTATTGTATTATCTGATGTACATTGTATTAATGTCTGTTATTATTTATTGTATTATCTGATGTACATTGTATTAATGTCTGTTAATCTTTTGTTTCAGTTAACTCCAATCGGTACAACTGTAATCAGATCACTGTCGGCGTCGGATAAAGATTCGGTTCAGAACAGAAATGTTGTTTATGGGATTTTACCTGGAAATGGGGGTGCTGTAAGTTGAAAATCAGTTGACCTGAAATACATTAAATACAAGAGTTGACCTCCTGCTCTAAGACTTTTCACAATTCTGTAATTGGTAGATTTGATATTGCAATGATCTGGTTTTCTAAAATAAAATTAATTCTTAACAAATTGTTACAGTACTTTTTTCAATATTTTTTAAAATTTAAAACAAACAAAAAATTTGTCAGTTGATATAATAATGTTTTATCTAAGTTTCAGAAAGATTCATCTATTGTAGTATAATCTTTGGAATAGAAAAATATTAATGTTTTATTATTATTTAACAAAGTCAGAATTGAAAGTTTTCCTAACAATAAAATTATGAATAATTAACTGATACTTTTGTGTAAACAGTATATTAACATTTACAGCAAATTTATATTACCTGTACAGGGATGTCGATCATCAGTGATGTATTTCTTGACTGATCCAGAGCTGATCATGACTTTTTGCATTTCAGTTTGATGGCAGTACAAAATTTTCTATTCCGGTTCCAAGTCTCGGCATTGTTACCGTGTCAGCAGTCCTTGACTTCGAGGTTCTTAACAAACTCAACCAGCCATATTACGTGCTCAACATATCTGCTACAGTAAGTGTAAACATTATGGGCCAAACTTATCACAGGAGATCATCGCATGTTGTTTTTATATGAATGCAGACAAAATATGATGTGTGCACATGGCACAAATCTGTGTTGTTGTAAATTATTAAATATACATAGCTGTGACTGATATATCAGTTAAAGAAGTGTTATACGGAGTAAATGGATTTTTATGTTCCTCTGTGTCTTCTTTTACATGGAGAATCACAACAGCTCTTACATGTTTAACCAAATCATTGCTGAAAGGGGTCATGTCATGTTTCTTCCTGTAGTGTGAATTAGAGAAGCTGAATGACATTGAAGAAGTAAAAAAAGACAGAAAAGAAAAGACATATTTAATTGCTCCATGCTACCAAATGGTACAGGTCATACACTCTCCAAAGGACAATGTTTTAATTTGTAATAATTTACAGGGATTGTCCTGGAAAAAGCATTCAATTTTATTGTGTCCTGGAAATTTAGGTAAACATTTCTGTGGTTTATTTTTGTTGCATCTTTACTTTTGTTGTCCTCATAACCTGTCTAAATTCAGACAAAAATATGTTATAAACACGTTCATTGATTGAATATCCTGGGAGAGAGAAAAATGTCCTTGAATTTTATGTTTTTTTAAGTGTAAGAACCCTGATTTATGTTTCAAAATGAATTGATATTAAACTCAGTCTTAACTCCAGAAACATTTTTTGTTTTCCAGGATACAGCTTTGGTGCCAAGCACTCGAAGGTCGGCCTACACCACCCTGACCATCAATATTGAGGATGGTGATGATCTCGATCCAATATTTGAATATCCATCTTGCTCAAGATACAACAATATCTGCTACAATCCACGATACACCACTAATGTCGTGTCAAACACTTTGGTAAGTGACAATATAAAATACATAAACTTGCACGTTTTAATGTTCTGACATGCTGTCCTAGGCACACACCTCGACTAGCTGAGCTATCTGCTCAGAACAGAGGCTAAGGCCAAACAAAAAAATACATGTGTGGTTCTGGTTACATGTGAGAAAAAAATTAGGGTAGGTATATAGGTAGGCTATAACTTAAAAAAACAAAACAAAACAATTCTGAAAATATGTCGAAGTGGTCTTGGCAAATAGCAATAAGGTAACATTTCAAACAAATGGTGCATCCACTCAATGGTTTGAAGATCATTAGGTTGAAAAAAAAGTTTAATTTCAGCGAACAAATTTTAGGGTTGGACAGGTAACCAGAATGACTCTTATTTCCTTATTTATTTGGTCTAATGATTTTATTGTTAAAGGTGCAGTCTCAAAGTTGTAAATCGGCAGCTTCCTGCAAAAATTATTTGTTAGCTTTGCAGTAGAAAAAAAAGTGGAACATTTTTAATGGAGAGACATCCAACAGAAGTGGGTGCACTCAGTTCAGGTGAACACTCGGCAACTCCAGATGGATGTTTCTGATAAGTTTACTGTCTTCGTGCAACTCATCTATCTCTGGATAAAAAGGAAACTGTAAATTCTCTAAGTGGAAACAAAAAGCTGTAACATGTACTGTCTTTGTTTGTGTGGAAAATGGAAAAAAAAGATCTCCTCCTTCTTTGTAGCCTTTATGGAGCTACAGGTGTACTCTCTTTTAGACAATCATCCAAATAACAATAAGTTAACTGTAGTTTAAAATGTGTTGACTTGTTATTCCTTTTTTGTCTTAAGTGAGAAATGTCTTTTAAAAAAGATTTTTGTTTTATCCCTAGGCTGGTGTAATGAAATTTTTTCCGTACCCGGCTGTTCAGCCTGTTCAACAGTCTGTGAAGATCCTTGCCCATGATCATGATACCCTGAACACACCGATACAGTTCTATCTGCAAGAAAGTAAGTTTAAATAACATCTAACAGGCCGGTATGATGATTTATTTGTTGCAGTGTGGTCCATCTATTGCAGCATTCCACACACAAGGCTAAATATGTTAATATCTTAACATGCTAGTATAGTAAGAATTTACAATATGATAATCCAGCTATGGTACTGAGTAGCAATCCATGCAGCAAACTATTGATAATGATGGATGAAGTGGAAGTTAAAATAGCTCAATGAAGTTAGTGTATGAGGTATCATAGATCATAGGAGTGAATATCTATAGGAGTGCATTTTCCATCAAAGAAAATCTTGTAAATGACAATGCTAACATACATGCTAACATAGTTAAGTTGCCATATGAATCTTTTTAGTTAACATAGACATCACAGATATAAATACTACAACAGCTCAAGCTTAAAGAGAAGAAAATGAGACATGAAGTTACTCACATTAGTGTAGCCTACTCACAGGTGCAGCCTACTCACATGTGTAGCCTACTCACATAGGTGTAATCTATGTGGTTACAGTGAGTTTGTTCAATGTGTTTCAAATTAACCAATGATAGACATCACTTAACTATAATTTAAAATGTTCAGAGGTATGGTTCTTTTTATGCAAACTGTGTGTTCAGGTTATATGTTTGACAATCATTCATTCATTCTTTGAAAATGTAAATTCTATTCATAGTAGTAGAAAGATAATACTGTAATTGACATGAGACTGTAAGTGGTTTTTAGTATGTTTATTCTGTCAATAACAAGGGATGTGTCTTCTTTTTTCAGCTATTCCTTCAGGCTTCAATAATTATTTTGCTGTGACGACTGGAATAGAAATGAATGGAATATACTCAGCCACGGTACAACAGACCCAGACTCTCAACAGACTCTCCACTACATCTTTACAGATTATTATCAGGGTATATTCTTTCTCAGTCAGATATCAATTATCTTTACAGATTATTATCAAGGTATATTCTTTCTCAATCAGATATGAATTATCTTTATGAGACTAACTCCGTAACAGACTCTCCACCACATCTTTACAGATTATTATCAGGGTATATTCTTTCTCAATCAGATATCAATTATCTTTATTAGTTTAGCTCTGAGTCAGCAACAGACTCTTGGGTGGGACTGTTTTGTGTGTACATCCTCCCGAGGACTGCATGCGCCTTGTTAAACATATAACAAATTTGTGATCAATTTACACAAAAATAGACATCGTGGCAGTTGTCCTTTTTTAAGTTGCACCACCTCCACTTTACCTCTCAAATACTGGATCTGCCCCTGTAACTGCATGTTGATCACTACAAGCACAATTGTTTGATTTACCAGAGTTAATAATTTTCACAAAAAGTTCTAAATAATGTGTAATTCAATGGTCAAAAAGTTGTAATAGTTCAAAATATTTTATGCTGTTGGATAACTAGGGTTAGTACGTGTAACATATAATATTGATCCCCTACTGGTCCAACTGAAAGTGACTATAGGTTTTGTTTGTCTCTGCCACATGGCTTTCCAGGCTGGTTTTTCCGCAGTGCCTCAAGATGTTGAGCTGAAGATTTGTGTATAACTTTAATATGTAGAGTTACAGATCAAGTTTGACTTTTATACGGCTTTGCCCATTGTTTTGACAGTGTTATAGCCCTTAACTTAGCAGATATAAGCATTTGTTGGGGGCAGTAGGGGTCATGTATGGCTTTAGCAAATTAGCAGTACTCTCAGAATGCTTGTTTTAAAACTATTTCTTTTTGTTTATTTATTACAGGCTGAAGAGCAGTCTGACAGACGTCGATACGAGCGCGCACTGATCACTGTTACTGTGAACGCAGCAAACATCTTCCCGCCAACTGTGAGGTCATCAACCAACAGCTTCACTGGCTACATCCCGGAAAACTCGCCACGGGGAACTCTCGTTTTAGATCAGCAGGGAACACGCTTTCTGAAGCTGATAGTTACTGACGGAGATGTCGTAAGTACTTCACTTTCGTATGTTTGAGTGATTACTGAGTATTATGACGATAGTGATAACTAGTGAAATGGTGTTCCTTTAAGAAAAACAACATCAATGAGTACATTACTAATCAAAGTTAATAGGTTGTACAGAACTGCAGTAAATAAATAGATTCAATATTAAAAATAAAAAATTGTCTGGGGTTTAAATTAATTTTATTATTTTTCAGTTTCACACGTTTTTTTTAAATAGTTTTTTTTGCATTGTGATGGTATTTGTTGATGTATTGTTTAAATTACAACTTTGAATTGCAGAGAGCAGGATGTTGCTTAGTGGACATGACTAATACATAAAACACCATGATATATTTAAGGATTGTCTGTTATTTCTTTTACGTTCATCTGGGTATGAACAAAAAATATCCACAAACTGTGTGAATCAGTGAAGCCGTTCTCACATAAGTTTGCAGATGAATTTTTTTTGTTCATACCCAGATGATCGTAAAAGAAATAACAGACAATACTTATAATCAAATTAGAATCATACTTGCTAAGAATAATACAAAAAGTTCATACTTTATTTTGAATTATTTTTGGTCCACAAACAATAATTCAACTTGCCCATATAAAATGATGTCATCAGATATGATGTTCCCTGATGACAATATTACGTAATCAGATGTGACGTTCCCTGACGACTTAATTTTTACGTTCATCAAGAATTGAACAAACTCCCGTTGCTACATGTACGTCTGGACCAATGGGATGACGTTATGTTGTAATAAATGTAACAGAAATTTAATTGTGTTGTCTATTCAAAATTGAATATAAAAGATCCCTTTCTACTTTCTAGTAGGAGAAGACAGTGCAACATCAGTGGGTTGTCGGTTCTCATTCTCATGTAAAAACATATGATGTTAAACACATAAATAGCCATAGTTTAAATGTAGTGAATTGCCATTAAAACAAATTTTATTTTCTATTTTCAGCTTGCCAGTGATCCGAGTCAGACTTACAGTTATACCGTCACCGACACAGCCATCTTCTCCGTCACACAGGAAGGATACATCGCTTTGGCAACGGAAAACCTCGACTATGAAGTAACTCAGCGGGTTGTGTTTCAGGTAAGCACCAGATGCAACCAGTCGACTGTATCCTCTAAGTATTTCATGTCATGATATGTCATTCTAATTTCTTGTTTTATTCCTTAATTCATCGACGTAATTCCAGGTATGATTTCTGCTTTTGGACACGATACATTTTAGTGTGGATAATTGTTTTGTTTTTTAATGTGATACCATAATTTGCAACTTACCTTGTTTGTTTAACTTTTATATGTAATTTTATTGCATATTATTCTGATTTAGTTATTCTATAATTGTATGCATGGGTTAAGGAAAGTAAAAACATATTTTAAACATGGTTTCCTTTATGGTCATCACAACTAGGAACAACTGTTTCGCAATGAAGTGTGGCTAGCTTGGAGGGCTTGCCTAAAATAACCATACATAAACCATCAGTAGACATAAACAAATATCACTTAATTTATTTAATTATTAATAAACAGCGTCTCTTACCATGTGGCCTATAAGCATTTTTTGAATTTGAGTGTCTTTAATTTTGTTACATGAATCTTTTAATACTGATTCATTACGATAAACTGTAAATGCCCATGCTTAATAAAGAATTGAACTGAATATTTTAGTAGCAGTATGTAACAGTTTACTTAAAAAGAAAACTTTGTGTTTACTTCTAGTTGATTACCTCGGAATCCAGCACCGCGGAAAGACGCTCGACCACCACGACTCTGACAGTTGAAGTGATTGACAGAAATGATTTCTCGCCAACGTTTCCCGCCACAACGTATGTGATGACGGTACCCGAGGCTGACTACTCGCGGTCTCCAGTCACAGTTGTCACAGTGAGTCGGGAGCACATTACAACATGTCACAGTTATCTAATTAATAGTCTCTAATTAAACTGTGTTACAATATGAAAATAATATTGGATCAATGCAATTTAAAAACCAAAAAGAAACAATAAATGTGGTACTTGAATGTTGTTTATGATATTAAATTAACATGTGTGAGATAAAATAGTTGTGTTATCAATTACAAATATTGTGAATGATAACTGTGTATGAAGTCTAGCATTAAATTCTTTATCTTAGTCCAATCCACGTGAGGATTAACATAGAATATATGTTTAATGTCTAATGAAAAAGGGCTATATAAAACAAGAAGTAATATTAACAGATTTTGTTTGACGTAAAATTCTTTGTCAATTTAATTACACGTCAGTAGAACCTGCTCCTAGCGATCATCTGTATTTAATAACCACTTATGTTAAAGGGCCATATTTATATTTTTCTCTCTAAACTAACCTGTATTAAGCGGCCACCTAGCTTAAAAGGCCACTTTTTGATGCTCCCTTCACTGTCTTGTTAACACATGTTTGACTGTATATTCTCTAGGTCCAGGCTACAGATGCCGACAGTGGAGACAATGGCATTGTGACTTACGAGATATCTGCCGTCAGTAACAATGGTGAAGGGAAGTTTGCTGTGGATGCGAACTCGGGCAGTCTGCAGGTGGTGGGTCAGGTGTTGCGAGACGAGCTGTACACGATCACGATCCAGGCCACAGACAAGGCTGAACCGGGTCAGAGGAGAGCCTCGCAGACTGCAGTGCTGGTCAACGTGACGCGGGTCGGAAACCTCGGACCGGCCATTCCGGCCAGCACATACTCAATAACTGTCAGCGAAGGGGTCACCATCGGAGCGTCTGTGTTCGCAACTCCGGTAAGATGATTTTTTTTTTAAACAGGAATAATATACTAAGTAAAACAGGATTAGGGCATAGTTTATAAGAATCTGTTGTGCGTACCCAAACATATTGTAGAATTCTTTATTTTTTTCCCCTATAAAAACATTCAAATATACATGTACAAAGAGAATTGCAAAATTAATGTAATACATACAGTTTAATATAATATAGATTTGAACTAGTTTATTCAGTTCAGGATCACTATTAAGTGGAGAAGGTAGGCAGTTTCCTCCCAAGCCCCCAACCCTGAAAAATTGCCATTTTAGATTAGAGGTACCTTAGTTGTCTAGTTTAGAGAAAATACAATAATTCTTTTTTATGTCCACCTCTCACCCCCTGGTTATTATAAGCTAGCTTAATCTGGGTGCAGTGCTACAATTTGACAAACTAAAACATTCATTGGTTTCCTTAACACATCTATCAACAAATGTTGACGATATAGGACCTAGGGACACATACTGAATAGGTGAAATGAAAATGAAGACTGTGGACAAATTTGTTTTAAAAAGAGTACACGAAAAGGCAGTGTTTGCCTTAAAATAATCTGTCTTATTATAATTTAAGCCTCATCTCTGTTTTGATTTTTTTGTTTTTTCAGGCCACTGACCCCGATAATGATGTTCTTTCTTACCAAATTATTAGTGGAAACAACAATCAAGATTTCGTCATTGGACGTAATACGTAAGTATATTAGAGATATCAGCCGTATCAAAATTTGTTAATCTTCTAACTTAATTACTCAGATTGTTAAATTAAACCTCTTATTAAGAAACAACAAGACCACAGTTTTGTGGTTTCAATTTTTATTGGTCGTTTTTATAATCTTGCAAGACTTAAATTCAGAATTAGAGCTGTAAATATTTGATTTTGCTAAATTTCGTGGTGGATTTAAAAAGTATTGTTTGGTACTACACAGGTTGTATGTTTGAGAATGTGAATCATCTTATAGTTTGTATTCATCATTGTTTATGCTTGATACAGTTTAGATGTTCTGTTTTTTTATGATGAAGCATATTATTTTTTAGTGGTTTGGTGTCAACTCGGAACAGACTGGACCGTGAAAGTCGCCCATCCTATTCACTGCTGTTACACGTAGCTGACACTAGTCATCGGGTAATCACATGTAAAACGTTTTTCAGCTGAAGAAAATGATTAGAAAACAATTGTGTTATGAATTAGCTAACATAGGGGATATCTAATTATATATATTGGCCAAGGTTCAACACATCCACTAACCCTTGGTCCTAGCTAATGAATTTTTGGTCTGGGCTAGTAGAACTCATCAACTTACTTTTGGTGTTATATCTAATTAAGGTTCAATCACGCTGTCCTGGGCACGCACCTCAGCTATCTGGGCTGTCTGTCCAGGAAAGTGGGTTAGTTGTTAGTTGGTTAGTGGTTAGTGAGAGAGAAGAAGGTATAGTGGCCTTACACCTACCCACTGAGCCCTTACCGGGATGCAAACCCTGTACCTACCAGCCTATAGTCCGATGGCTTAACCACTGCATCATCAAGGCCGGTCGAGTCCTAGCCAAAGCTTCTGTGAATACTGTATTTGATCACATGTGGACTGTAATTATTTTGCAAAAAGTAGATGATTTTATGTTGTTGCTAGCTCTCATTTACAGTTTATGACTATTTTTTAATGTGGATCACTGTTCTAGGACTAGGTAAGTATGAATAATAATGAAAATTAGAAAAAGAAATTCTAATTTACTGATATTTTTGTTTGCTTGTTTTTTTTTTCAGACTGCAACAACAACACTGAGTATAAAAATATCTGATATCAATGATCAAAACCCCTCCTTCATAAACCCGCCATACATCTTCAGTGTGCTCGAAAATGAGCTTGGTGCTCTTGTTGGTCAAGTCATGGTATGTGCTTTCATTTATTAGGGGGCAGGATTTAGCTCAGTCGGCTGAGCGCTCACTTGAGGTGTTTCCGTCGCAGGATCGTACCACCTAAGTGGATCCGTTCAACTGATTGGGGTTGTTTTCATTCCAACCAGTGCACCACAACTGGTCAAAGGCCGTGGCATATAAAAGATCCCTTGCTGCATTAAGAAAATGTTGCGGGTTTCCTCTTGTTGACTACGAGTCAGAATTACCAAATGTTTGACATCCAATAGCCAATGATTAATATATCAATGTGCTCTAGTGGTGTCGTTAACAAAAAACAACCTTCTTTATTTATTAGTCCCCTACTGGTTTTGTATCCATCTTTCTGCCCATATATCTGATAGTCTTTTGACAGTAATTGGGCACTGTTTGTGTCTGAGAAAAAACCCAATGGGTCCACTGAGGAAGTTTGATCCTCTGACAAACACTTCAGATGATTTAGATAAGTTAGCTCCCGTCGCTCTGTAAACTAATAATAATGAACAGTAAATTGATTTAGCATTACAGCCATATATTTTCATTTGCTGTCTAATAATTTACTATCGCATATATTATTAAATTTGTGGAATTTTAAATCATGTAACTTTTTTCTCTAATTTATATGTCAATAAAAGTTTGCACTGTTCAATAACCTTAAAATTGTTTGTCTGTTGTAGGCTACAGATGCTGATGAACCGAATACGGCAAATTCTCAAATTGCTTACAGAAACTTCTTAGATTCAAGCAGGTAAGTTGATTTCATGTTCTAAGTTTTGATATAAGCCTTTAAAAGGGTGTATGTGAGGAGTTGGAGGAGTGTTACCACACACACACACACACACACACACACACCAAAAGTAAAAACCAGAAAAGAGAAACAGGAGCCAGTTTCACAAAACATTGTATGTTTATGTTTGTGACTAGCGTTTATACCTGTCGTACATTTACATGTGTTTGGCATCTATTTCACACCGAAAATTATGTCATTATGGAAGATGAAGCATTGTAAGGATGAAAGAAAATGAAATATTTAAACTATAATACCGTATTTTACCGGAAATTAGCCCATGTCTTTGAATAAGCCCCCCTCCGTTTTGATAGCATTTAAGAAATTTGGTCCTTATTCGTAAATAAGCCCACCCCCAACTTCGTCACCGTATCACAGTAAATAACACGAAAATGTAAGTTTGTAGTTGTACTGTTAATAGTAATATGAATTGTAGTGTCGTCATAGATTTACATTTACGTGCAACGCTTATAAAAATGTTGATAACGGTGAACACCTAAAATTGTTACTGATTTGTTGTCCACAGTAATTTTTTATCAATATATATTTTTTTAAATTTAATTTTCAGTTTTATAGTAAATTCTGAGTCAGGCCAGATCACCACTATAGAGCCGTTGGACTGGGAAACAAAGAGAGTCTACTTGCTGTTGGTGGTGGCACGTGACGCGGCCTTCGACAGTCGTAGTAGCACGGCAACCGTTACCATCAACGTGGTCGACAGACCCGACAGTATTCCAGTATTTGTTGAGACAAACTATGAAGCATCGGTCCCAGAGAATGAAAACAATGGTCTAGTTACTACAGTCACAGTAAGTACATTTTGGTTGCTTCTGTTAGAAATGTCATAATGTCAGGGGTTGAATTTTTTTTTTTTTACCACTATCCCAAAGGAATAGTGAATTTCAAAAAACACTATTCCGTCTAAAAATGTACTATCCCTTCAATTATTAATGTACCACTAGTATTCCTGACTGTGCTATGTCGCCCTGTACAACATTGTGTAACGAACAATTGTTTATATACCAGTTTATGCCTTACTGTGTACTAGCTGGAATTACAAACGAACTCACTCCAAGCATTAGTCTCGATCAAAAAGACATTTATTTTGTACCGGTAAGTGCATGAAAAAGGTTTTAGTAGCGCAAAGATTTGTTCTGCAGGAAAAAAATAGCTGAAGAAAAAGCATAAGCGGAATAGTCGTAGGCGATTTACGGTATTCCGTGCTTTATTTTCACTTTCATGACGGAATATTGGAAGAATTGTTTTACTATTCCATTTTGAAATTTACTATTTGCGGAATAGCGTAGAATTCGACCCCTGAATGTCATAATTAATTCATCTCAATATTAATTCAATAAAAAAAGTAATATCCATGTTGATATTTTTGTGTGTTGCAGCTTAATAACAAACACACAGGATACAATATATATGATTATTAAAAATATTATATTGAAAAAAAAGAGTTATATTATAATATATATATAATGTCCTAATTAATTCATCTTGATATTAATTCAATAAAAAAAGTAATATCCATGTTGATATTTCTGTGTATTATATATTATATACATTCACCCAATTTTATTTATGTTGATATTTGGTAATTTACTGCCTCCTACCAGTTACTATATGCATGTGATTTTCGTTTCTTTTGTGCAGGTACAAATGCTGGTTCAATGCGAAGTCTAACCAACGGTTACTGTATTAGTATAATTCTTTTATAGGCTACAGATGCTGATTCTATACCAGATATAACCTACCAGTTGCTGGGGCCAGCTTCAACCGACTTCACCATTTCTGAATCGGGTGAGATTCGTGTGAAAAATGTGTTGAATTACGAAGTGACCAGCTTCTACGAGTTCTATGTTACCACCGCTGATGGACGGAACTCTCAAGAACCATCATCCACGGCCACTGTCAGAGTCACAGTACTGGTGTGTGAAACATTTGTACCTGACATTTGTTCTGTTTTTTTAACACTGTTATCACACATAAAAAATAAGTTGAGAAGGGTCATTCATGTTACCTGGAGGTTACTACATTTCGAGAAAGTTGAAAACAGTACTTTGTTTTGACCAAAAGTTTATAAAACTAAAACTACAGCACCTAAATTTTGATCAACTAGGTGTTATTTAGATACACATAGAGTATCAGTACAATGAGAAATAGTGGTATGATGAATAACAAAGTATCGGTGAAGGTATGTTATAGTAATAAATTAATGGAAAGATAAATGTGTCGTTACAGGGTCTGTATTTTGAGGTAACCTGTTTTCATCATGGGTTACCAGACACATTGCTTATTTCGATGCCTGTATATGGCATGATAACATACATGTACATAAACAGAACCTTGTTTTTTAAAAACTTAGGAGAGTGAAAAATTATTAGGGGTCATCCATTTAGTAAGTACGCACAATTTTCCGATTTTTTGCACCCCCCCCCCCCCCCCCCCCCCCCCCCCGTACGCATGCGTACGCCAGTGCCCATACCCCCCCTTGCATACATACGCAAAATATCGTCAGTCAGTACCAGTAAATGTAGACAATGCCACCGTCGATGTCATCATGGTATACTATAATTAATGAATACTGCTCATTGTACAAATGTATTAAACAACGCTTGACGACGAATAAAATGTTTCTAAATGTATTATAAACCGGAACGTCTGCTCTGTTTTAATTACAAAAAAATTCAAATCATGTTTAACTGAAGAATCCGCCTGCTAAAGGCCGAATCGTCATCCTTCAGCAACTTCCATTCGTTTCTAAATGTATTATAAACCGGAACGTCTGCTCTGTTTTAATTACAAAAAAATTCAAATCATTTTTAACTGAAGAATCCGCCTGCTAAAGGCCGAATCGTCATCCTTCAGCAACTTCCATTCGGCCGCGGCAGGTTCCTGAACCTCGCCCGCCTTCTTGGTTGGGTTTACACATTTAATACATTTCAAAAGTTGGGAATATTTGTCATAATTATCACCACCGGAGGCCATTTTCTTGGCCATGCATGCGTGCGTCAAATGACACAAAGGTCATGCAGTGGAATGACGCAAAGGGTTAGTATGGCGAACAAAACAGGCGCCGATGATCTAGAACGTCAGTAAATAATCAAATTAACTATATATATATATTTTAATTTTACCCTAATAACAACCCCCCCTCCCCCCGCCATATGTAAGCGTACGCAAAATGGCTCTTAAATTCAACCCCCCCACCCCCCCAAAATGCGTACGTACTAAAAGTATGCCCCCTTATTGTATAGTATTAGACTTATAAGTTTTATAGGCATCAACTCGGATGTAGAGAGTCTCCATATCTCAAGCAAAAGTCTGTTGATTATTATTGTAATTGTAATAGTGTACAAGAAGCCAAGATATTATTAAGATATTTTCACTTATCTGTAATTTAGAATGTGTTAAAAAAAAAAAAAAATTGTTTTCAGGATCTCAATGATTTTGCTCCAGTACTGACATTGGCGTCAAATTCTATCACGATGCAAGAGATAGCTCAAGTGGGAGAACACATCATCACTGCAACAGCTGTAGACAACGATCCACAAGTAAGATTATACCAGTTATGTCATCACCTTAAAACACAAGCTGTAACCTGACCTCTCACCAATTGCATTTCTTCCCTTTTCTATGAACTGGTAAAAACAACAGCACAGGATACCCTTGATATTATGGATTAATTTAGCCAGCGATTGGCTGTTAGAATGTTCACATCAGTCAGTTGAAAGTGAATGGAGAATCCAGTTAGAGGTCATTTTTTTAAGTATTCATGAAAACAAAAAACGGTCAAGTTGTGTAATTTTTTTATATAATTGATAAACACTCATTTTATCAGGTATTAATACTACTGCATGAAATCCAGTGGATACAGTTTCTGTTTGGACATGATCTTCTTTGACATGTATTTTAGCAGTTGTTTTTACCTTTGCATGACATCCAATTGAAAACATAATGTAATTAAACATTTCTTAAAATATTATTCTTATTTCATTTAAAGGTGAGGGATGGGATGTGTTAAGAATGAAGTTAATTTTGTTTAATGACACCACTAGAGCACATTGATTTATTGATACAGTCATAGAGAGGAAACCCGCTACATTTTTGACACAGTCATAGAGAGGAAACCCGCTACATTTTTGTCCATTAATAGCAAGGGATCTTTTATATGCACTATCCCACAGACAGGATAACACATACCACGACCTTTGATATACCAGTCGTGGTGCACTGACTGGAACGAGAAATAGCCCAATGGGCCCACCAACAGGGATGGATCCCAAACCGACCGCACATCAAGCGAGCGCTATACCACTGGGCTATGTCCCACACCCTGTTAAGAATGACTACATCTGCATAGAGCAATTTAAAAACAATTTTATACTTCATACTTCAATTTATTTGTCTGTTTTTAAGCACCAGAAATACTGGATAATTAAATAATTATGCTTTTGTGTTTTAACACTGAGAATTCTGTTAATTTTTCAGAATACACCTAACAGCCGAATTGCCTTCAGTATTGCTGACATTACCCCGGCATCTGGAAGTAGCTTGTTTTACATCAATCCAAACGATGGCCGCCTATATCTGGGACAGCCATTCCGCTCAGACATCTCTAACAGCAACAGTTACCAGGTTACCATTCGCGCCACAGACTTTGGCAGCCCCACCCAGTCTGGAACCACTATACTGACAGTGAACGTGTTACGAAACTCACACAAACCTGTGTTTACGGCAGGGTCTTACGAAACCTCGATTGTCCAGACACTGAGTGTGGGAGCCAGTGTGTTATCTGTGAAGGCCACAGATTTGGATACAGAGACTCCTTACAATGTCGTTACGTATTCTGTTCTGGATGACAGCTCTTCGAGTCAGTTGTTTGGACTCCCTAACAGCAATGATGGGTTGATTGTACTGAAGAATACACTGACGCGAGATTCAGCACTTACCTATGTGGTACGTAACAACTACTCATATTGTTTAATGTTTTTGTTTGAATATCAAGATGTCTGTAACAATCAGTAACTTGTGATACGTATACTTACCACGGATAGCTCTGGCACTCACCAAGTTCGCCAATTGCAAATTTTAAAAACAACTGGACAAATTAATTTTAATTTGGTGAATAAATTTCTTGTGGTAATTGTTATTTTATTAGAAAATACCTGGGTTTTTGCCATTTTTCTGATTACCCAGAGCTAGACCTGCTTACTATATATCTGATAATGTTAAACATTTTGGTTTTCAACATTTATTTAAAACAAAGTAAGATCATTTATTAAATAAATATGTGGGATTTTTTATTTACAATATGTGACCATTTAACAGTTATGTAACATTTTTGTGGGAGGCGAGGCATGAATTCAGAATGATAAATATACAAAACTTCACATACATTGTTTTTGCTTCCTAGTTTATTTTGCGCAATAATATATACCACGAGACTGCGTAGCGATCGAGTGGTATGTTCTTTCTCAAAATAAACAAGTGCAATAAATAGGAAGTTGATAAGTTTACAAACATAGGATTCCCTAAGAAATAATTAGAAATAACATAACCTCTTTCTCACTTGCATTGTTATAATTTCAGTTGAGAGTTGTGGCTACTGATGGCGGTGGCGCGAAATCGACTGCTACTGTGACAATAACTGTCCAAAGGAACTTACACTCTCCAGCCTTCCAGTCGACAACATACACACAGACCATTGCTGAGAACTTCCCTCTGGCCACGTCCGTGATTAGGGTGGAGGCCAAAGACAATGATCTCTTGGTTTGTATAATTTCTATAATACTTGTTTAAGCAAGTTTCACAGTGTGAAATGTGAGATGTTGTGGGCTTAAATTCCATTTGTTTGGTGTTCCATGACTTGTATTTCAGATGCCATAGTGTGCTTTTTTATTCTAGTATACTGAAGTAGTTATAAGCAAACTATAGTTATAACATGTTATAATGCACAGCAATGCAGGGTTCTCACGGACCCAGAGTCCCGGGTCCCTGACACAGCGATCAAGGATGGGACGCACCATATTGCATACACGTGCGTCCCTGCGGACACAGTATATATTTTTTAAATTTAACTTCAATACAATTTTTTTTTTAAACATCTAAATTTACTGTAAAGTAAATCGGCAACATTCATAAAAATTCTTGGAAATTAGTGTTAATTGGTACAATCAGTTGGTCACTCCAGAAAGCCGCCCTCATCAATGCACCCACTTCGTGGAAATGAACTCAACCACATGACCCAGATTTACAACATTAACCGTACGACAAAACATGACTAATAAAAAGTAAAACTTGTTGTTGCTAGTAATCAAACATTTAATATAAAAAATGCAACATGTCTTAAACAGTATTTCATTTTATTTAATCGCGTTTTCAAGATTTACGACAAGCAGCTGGCAGTACACTACTGAATAGTAGACTGGCCACGTGGACATGCAAACAACGCTTATTCACACCGTGAGGCAGATCAACTGAACAAAACTGGTTGAAATGTTTGGTTCTAAAAACCGTGTTGGAAAAAAAAAAAAAACTTTTGCAAATTTGTTCGCCAAACCGAAAATTCTTTCGCAATATTTTTTTTTTTTTTGCATTATTAGTTGAATATATATGAGTTACCTGGTATTTGTTTTATACTTTATCATACATTTTAATAATAAAAAAATGTATTCATGTTCATGTACTTTTTATTATGACATAAAACCATTTAAATGTCGATGTTTTTGTGTTGTCAGTTGTTATACAATTCACTTGATATTTTATTGGATGTATCAATTCATCTTCAAATGTGGACTCTCCTACATTCCTAATGGACTCTCAAAATATAAGGTCATGAGTGTGTCTGATAATTGTATTCTTAATTTACCTGACAGGTATACATTGTATATTTCATTAATACCTGTCTCAACTGTTGTTTTTTTGTATTGTAGACTCCTCACAATCAGCTGACTTATGTTATCCTTGGAGATGAGAACACCATCAGCTACTTCGTGATCAGTGATACCGGTGTCATAACACTCAAACGATCCCTCACCGACAGTCAGACCAACACCTTCCAGGTGAAACTTACTACAAGATCTTATACTATTACAAAATAAACTTTCATCTAACTACCTGCATTTTAAATATAGTCAAACATTGTTATTTCAGTGTTGAAGGGACTGAACTAACAATATCGAAATATCATTGTTTAACATAAATATATGTAACAGAAAAATCAACCTCCACTGAGGGGATTCGAACCACAGACTCTCAGTATGAGAGTCCAGCACTCTACCAACTGAGCTAATAGGGAAATTCCCACTAGCTGGTTCCAGTAGGAGCACTCTATACAAACACTACTACATATAATTATAGTACTTGGCGAAAATTAATTTCTCATCCTTGTGAGGGTTTGGCCTCTCCAGTTTACAAACGTCAAGATAATGATATATGTATTTAAAAAGAAAATCGCTTTTATTGGTGTGTACTCTTTGAAGTAATCTACATGTATCTAGTATTAGTATGGTCGATATTGGATTGAACAGTAATGGCCATAATATGTTTAGGATTTCTTGAAGGTAAATGGGACGGGACGTAGCCCAGTGGTAAAACATTAGCTTGATGTGCGGTCGGTCTAGGATCAATCCCCGTTGGTCTAGGATCGATCCCCGTCGGTGGACCCATTGGGCTATTTCTCGTTCCAGTCTGCTCCACAACCGTACTATCCTGTCTGTGGGATGGTGCATATAAAAGATCCCTTGCTGCTAATCAAAAAGAGTAGCCCATGAAGTGGCGACAATGGGTTTCCTCTCTCAATATCTGTGTGGTTCTTAACTATATGTCTGACGCTATATAACCGTAAATAAAATGTGTTGAGTGCATTGTTAAATAAAAAATTTCCTTCCTTCTTGAACGTAAAATGTTTCTTTTGTTTTCAACTGTCCTTATAATCTCTCATTTAGAGTTTATCATATTTCTGTAAAAAAACAAACCCAAAACCCAAACAAACATTTAAAGTAAAATTTGATTTTCACTTCTGACCTGCATTTATGATAAAGTCAGTATGCATTGGTAAAAATGTGAACATTATGAATTATTAACAATTTGTTCTGTCTGTGTTTCAGATTACTGTGTCGGTCAAAGACCATGGTTTGCCGAATCCCCGAACTGCCGTTGCAAACGCTGTTGTCACAGTGATTGTCTTGAGAAATGAAAATCCACCTATCTTCTTCAACCAGTCCATTGTGGTGTCCTTGTCCGAGAATGTTGCTATAGGAACGTCGGTTCTGGAAATCATAGCATCAGATGCAGATATTAATGTATGTCAATTTAATTCACAGATTTACTGCAACATTTTTAAGACATTTATCTTGATAACTGGCATAAATGAAGTTACTGTAGTATTTTTAAATATAAATGTGTTTGGTTGAATGTTTTGAATTTAAATTTTTTTTTTTACATACATAAAATGTGAAAACAAAACATGTTTTTAAAAAACCCCATAATAAGAACTTACTTTTTATTATTTAAAGGTTAACAATAATTGTAATTTTTCTAGCTAAATAATATCGTCAGATCAAAAGAGTTCCTTAGATGTAAATTTTTATTTGTGATCAAACTAAATGCAATTAAATTAATTAAATGTTTTAATTAGAAATTCAATTTAGTGTTAATTATTTTGTAGGATATTAAGCAGTAACAATTTTTAAATTGCTGTAATTCAATTTAGTGTTAATTATTTTGTAGGATATTAAGCAGTAAAAAAAAATTAAATTGCTGTTATTGAATATTAATGTATTTTCTGGATTTCCCAGTAAAACGTATTAGTGAACCTTACGTATTAGTTAATTTCTGGACCGTTTTACCATCACTTGTGTTTTATGAATCATTTTGGTCCTCATTCCAGCCACAGTTCAACCAGATCTCGTACATTATGATTGGAGATGGGTCTGCAATGTCGTACTTCACACTTGAAGCCGGACGCACTTCACAACTGTCTGCTGTCATTTCTACAAAGAACAGTCTCTTAACTGACAATGTTGAAAAATACTCGGTGTGTACTCAGTATACTTGACATAAAGTGTATTATCATTCATTTATTAGTTCATTAATTATAATCTTTAATGTTGATTTGTAATAGCATTCATTCATTCATCTTTCCATCCATTTTTCCTTTGTTCTTTTTATCCATTCATCCATCCATCCATCCATCCATCCAACAAATCCATCCATCCATCCATCAAAGTTTACGATCATTAATTTTTGTTTTAATTATAATCATTAATGTTCATTTGTTCAACATTCATTCATTTATCTTTCCATTCATTTTTCTTTTAATCTTTTCATCCATCCATCCATCTGTCCGTCCATCCATCTGTCCATCCATCCATCCATCCATCCATCCATTCATTCTGTATAAAGATAGTATGTGTGATAATCTTATTTTACTTTAAAGAGTTTAATTGTTTTGTAAATTCATTTATTCATTCATAAGTTAATTAATTAATTAATGGATTTATTATAGATTAGGATTGTTGCCAGCGACAATGGTTTCCCTGCTCGCAGTGCTACAGCTATTGTGATTGTGAACATGCAGCGAAACTTCTTTGGCCCCGTCTGGCAGGCACCGAGCTACTCTACGAATGTTTTGGAGACTCAGGCTCTGGGAGTGGCCATTGTGTCAGTGAAGGCGACTGACGGCGACACTCAGTCTCCTAACAACATTGTTTTCTATCAGCTGATCGGAGACGTTGCAGCTCTCAACTACTTTCATATCAACGAAGTGACGGGTCAGATCAGCGTTGGAACATCGCTGACGGCAGATGAGAGTGATCCAGTACAGTATAAAGTAAGCTGAACCAGGCCTTCTAGAATTTTTATAAAATCCACCAGCCATGGGATCAGTGATTTAAAAAATTTGCTAGCCACGATTAACAATTCACTAGCCCTACTTTACTTTAAGTTAATACAAATTTTCTAATTAATAGTAATAATCAGATATGTCATCTAAAGAGGGAGATAGAGCTTAAAAACACAGGATATATTCATATTTACAAAATAGACTTCACTGTAGCATTTGACAAAAATATTTCACTAGCCGTCGGGCACGACAATAGTAGTTATTTACTAGCCCAACATTAAATATTACTAGTGATGGGTGTGGGGCTACCATAATCTAGAAGCCCTGGCTGAACATTCAGTAGAATTCAGAAATTAAGTAGATAATCCAACATCATAAAAGCTCTGGTTTGAAATGACCTATTTATTCAGTACATTGATGTAAAACATACTGTGTGGACATTTAAATGCTGCCTTCTGTTTTAAAGAGGCAAAATTATTAATACATAAAGTAATTGAGATAAAACTGGAGGAAAAATTGCTGTACCCGACACTGTTAAAAAGTTAAGACAATTCACATATTGTTTCCTAGCCCGAATGAAAAACAAAATGGCCATATATCATTTTAATGTTAAAAACTACCTGACCCATTGCTCTAGATAGTAGTACAGAAAATCCAAAGTTGTTTTGGTATGATCTCCATAATTAAGTCTTGTTTTGTAAAACTTTTAAAGTGTGTACTAAGGGCTTTAACATAGTGTCGCCCATACAGATAGAACATAGATAAATTCTGAAGACTGGTAAAGTCTTCCATGTGAACTGTTAGTGTTATTTATACAGTCTCATATATCCCCCCTGGATCAACAAGCTGCTGGTCATGTCAGGGGTCGAAACCAGATGAAGACATTCCTGAACCTTCATTGGATATAGGCATGTAAATACACGTTTTGAGTTTGAGTTTCACGAGGGAGACATGCTTGAACCTTCAATGGATATAGGCATGTAAATACACGTTTTGAGTTTGAGTTTCATATATTGACTTTGTATTTCCAGCTGACTGTCCGTGCTCTTGACCGCGGTTCCCCACCTCTAACATCCACTGCCGATGTGCGTGTGTTTGTTAACGTCGTACGAAACCAGAATCCACCGCAGTTCATCAACGAACCTTACAGTCAGTCCGTACGCCAGGATCTCTCGACGAGTGCCAGTATTCTCAAGGTCAAGGCTGTCGACCCCGACACTCAAGGATCTTTCGGTGATATAGAGTATAGAATGATAAATATTGACACCTCGCAGACATATTTCCAAGTTGATGCCAAGTCGGGTATCATTAGTTTGCGGAACAGTGTCGCCAGTGATACTACAACAGAATACAGGGTGAGAATATGTTTTCTTCTTAAAAATATATATGTTTAAAGTTTCATCATTTCATTTATATAGAAACTATAAGATTACAATGTATTTATTGAACAGCAACGATAATTATTTTTACATATTAAAGTTTAAATAATAATTTCTGACATTTTCTTTAATTCTGATAAATATCAGATTATTGTTGTGAACAACAAAGTTACAAAATATATTAAAGGTACTTGATCGTCAAACAATATTGTATGTCATTTTTGTCTAAAACATAGTTTCCTTCATGTTTTTTTCTTCTGAATATATAATAATAAACTACAAATTCTGTGGCCTGCCAAATGGTCATATCAACTACAAATTAAAGCATGCACCAGTCAAATCAAGATGCTAGTTTGAGATTCTGTAGACATTACAATAACAAAGAACACACTGTATGTATAGAGAGAAAGAGAGTACCATTTTAACATGCCCCTATACCACTAAGGTTTCGAGCATTGAATGTATAGAAATAAATATTCTAAGCAACAAACTAAAAGTTCAATATTTTTGCTTTTAAATACAAAAAACCTTAAAAGACATCTGCTTTTCTTTCAATTTCAGCTTTTAATCCAAGCCGCTGACCAAGGCTCCCCACCACAGACTGATCTGACAGTCATCGTGATCACCGTAAACCGAAATCTTGCCGCTCCTATGTTCGTTCCTCGTGTGTACAATGTCACCATCCTGGAAACTCAGAGTCTGGGAGACACCATCACCCGGGTGACGGCCACCGACTCTGACATCGTCTCTCCAAACAACGTGGTCAAATACGCCTTGCTTGGCACGGCCAAAGCTCTGGAATACTTCTTCGTGAACAGCGTCACGGGAGATGTGTCGGTGCGGCGCGGTCTCACCGAGGATGTGACGTCCAGCAATAACCGCTACATGCTGACGGTCGCTGCAGAGGACCAGGGTCTGCCGGCCCCGCTGAGGGCGTTATGGTCTGCGACGGTGAACGTGTTGGTGGTGAGAAACCAGTTTGAGCCGGTGTTTGAGAACACACCGTACAGAGCGACCGTATCGTTGGCCACCGATGTCGGAAGCAGTGTCTTCAGAGTTGTAGCAACAGATCGGGATCTTCAGGTATAAAGAAATTGTCTTCAGACAAATATATTCCATTGTTAAGTTGATGCATTACCATTTTTTTTTCACTGAACCTGACCTCAAAGAAATGGCATATTCCTCCTATGTAAATAGACTGGTCTCAAACAAATGGCATATTCCCCCTATGTAAGTAGACTGTTCTCAAACAAATGGCATATTCCCCCTATGTAAGTAGACTGGTCTCAAACAAATGGCATATTCCCCCTATGTAAGTAGACTTCTCAAACAAATGGCATATTCCCCCTATGTAAGTAGACTTCTCAAACAAATGGCATATTCCCCCTATGTAAGTAGACTTCTCAAACAAATGGCATATTCCCCCTATGTAAGTAGACTGTTCTCAAACAAATGGCATATTCCCCCTATGTAAGTAGACTGTTCTCAAACAAATGGCATATTCCCCCTATGTAAATAGACTGGTCTACTTACTTAGGGAGAATATGCCTTTTGTTTGAGGTCAGGTTTAGTATTCATAAAACAGAGGGGCGAGACGTAGCCCAGTGATAAAGCACTCGCTTGATGCACGGTCAGTTTGGGATCGATCCCTGTCAGTGGACCCATTGGGCTATTTCTCACTTCAGCCAGTGAACCACAACTGGTACATCAAAAGCTGTGGTATGTGCTATCCTGTCTATTGGATGGTGCATATAAAAGATCCCTTGCTGCTAATTGAAAAGAGTAGCTCATGAAGTGGCGACAGCGGGTTTCCTCCCTCAATATCTGTGTGGTCCTTAACCATATGTCCGACACCATATAACTAAATAAAATGTGTTGAGTGTGTCGTTAAATAAACCATTTCCTTCATAAAACAGAAAATGATCCAAGTTTTCTAATTTTTTAATAAGTGATATTTAGTGGGAGGTGAATGAGGGGTGTGAAAGTTGAAAGTAGTTTAGTGGTAGAGCTCTCAAATGGGTCACAGTCAATAGCTCTTGGTAGAGCCATCATTTATTACACCGGTATGTACTGTCATGTCTTTGAAAAAATTTATATAAAGGATCTCTTGCTATTCAGTAGGAGTGTGGCGTAAATGTTTTTCTCTGTCGTGTCAAAAAATGTTTCAACTTTAAAACCCTAACAACCATTTCAATTGTTGTGTGCTAATAATAATATTGCCAGAATTTGTTTTAAGTTCTTTAATAAAATTAATTAAGATAAAAAATAATTAATATAATGATTATATTTAAAGTAGATGTTTCTTTTTTAGGATTTTAATTGACACTATTTTATTTACTGATATAAAGAAAAACATAAATATCCTTACAGTTGATTATATGTAAATGAGGTAACTGTTATGCTTGTATAAATGAGGTTCAATTTGTATTACAGGTCCCGTACAACACTGTGGTCTACAGTGCTATTGGCGATGATTCCGCACCAAGCTTCTTTCAAGTGAACGGTGCCACAGGAGATGTGTACATGACACAGTCCATTGTGTCGGACACTGCTACTAGCTATAGGGTACGTCTGTTGTAATACTGTAATAGTTTTATACAATTCTTTTATTAGTATTCATTGGTAGTTTCACTGCTGTTTGCCAATTTGCCGAATTTGTTTTCCTTAGTTCTTACTCACTTGTAAATTGCTAATATTTACACCATAACTGGTATATTAAAGGCCGTGGTATGTGCTGTGGGATGGTGCATATCAAAGATCCCTTGCTACTAATGGAAAAATGTAAAGGGTTTTATCTCCAAGACTATGTGTCAAAATTACCAAATGTTTGACATCCAATAGTTGATGATTGATTTGTTATCAATGTACTCTAGTGGTGTCGTTAAACAAAACAAACTTTAACTTTTTCTTAAGCTTTAGTATGAACATGATTTCTGTCCTATTACATTTATACACACCATAATAGCATGTAGTTTAACGACACAGACTCTAGTTTCAGCCCGTAAAAATGGACACCAAGTTTAGTTAATCTACAAACCTGCAACACACATTTGGATATGGTTATAACAGAGAGAAGCTAAAGTCTGTGATGTTTAAACAGGGAAATACCGTCTAAAATAACTAGAGTGTGTCTCATTAACCATTACTTCTTAGACGACATTTGGATATGGTTATAACAGAGAGAAGCTAAAGTCTGTGATGTTTAAACAGGGAAATACCGTCTAAAATAACTAGAGTGTGTCTCATTAACCATTACTTCTTAGACGACATTTGGATATGGTTATAACAGAGAGAAGCTAAAGTCTGTGATGTTTAAACAGGGAAATACCATCAAAAATAACTAGAGTGTGTCTCATTAACCATTACTTCCTAGACGAACATGCATTTTTGAAAACTAGAGTATGTTGCTTTAATTTTTAGCTATTATTTCAGATGTATTCTTAATACATTCTATATCATAATAATAAAGGCTTTTTCTTTTTTCTTTTTTAACAGCTCCGTGTTGTTGCTAAAGATGGTGGGAATCCAGCTAAGAGTGCGTACGAAGTCATAACACTGACTATCGACCGCAATCTGTTTGCTCCACAATGGATGCAGCCAAGTGGACCCAACTACATGACATCCACAACAGTATTTGAAAACACTGACTTCAGTACGATTATCTTCAAACTCGTAGCCATTGACAGTGACAACACCTCCCCATATAATCAGGTGGTGTACAGCTTTGTCGGAAACAGCCCAGGACAGGCATACTTCATGCTGGATGCGAACACAGGACAGATCCGCCTGCGAACCTCTCTGTTGCAGGACAGTGCCCAGCAGTACACCCTCCTGGCGACCGCCTCGGATTCTACGAAGCCTGCCAGATCTGCTCCACAAACCGCTACCGTCCAGGTGTCTGTCATTCGCAATCTGAACACACCAAACTTTGTGAACCTGCCCTACTCCACTCACATTGCAGAGAGTTTGTCTCTTGGTGCGTCGGTTTACCAGGCTACTGCAGTGGATATTGACCAACAGGTAAATATTTCTTTGATGTTTTATGTTATTGGTGCTGTTATTTATTCTTTTTCATTTATTTTTTGTTTAATGTTGAATTTGTGTGATAAAATCTGTGTGAAAACTTCATTTTGGTTTATTAATCAATTTACTTGAATTATCTTCCCCTGATTATGAACAGTAATCAGTTGTGGTGGCAAATAAATACAATTGACTACACACAACAAATATCCTGTTTAACCAGATATTCAACAAGTAGTTATGTTTAGTGCACAACTACATAAAATATACAAACCGTATTTACTGCAAGTACATATCATATATTCTTTTCTTTCAGAATACCTTTGAACGGGTTCATTACGAAATTGTCGGTGATGACTCAGCTCCTGTTTACTTCCGTATAAATCAAGCTTCTGGACAAATCAGTCTTCGCCGGTCTCTAGTCGGAGTTTCCAAGAACTCGTTCTACGTTCGTGTGCGAGCCTACGACAACGGTTTGCCAACACCGCGAAGTAACACCACGATGGTGCGAATCATGATCCTCCACAACCTGAACGCGCCTGTGATCAGCAGTTCGTCCTACCAAGCAACAGTCCCAGCTACAGAGCCTGTCGGGTCGGTCATTGTTCAAGTGAAAGCAACGGATGCCGATAATGCTGTAAGCTTTATATTGGGACATTTTCTCTTCTTTTTTTGTTTTTCTCCAGGTTTTTGTGTTGTCAAATTCCTTATTTCTTATTGTAACCAGGACCCATGCTTATAAAACTTAAAGTCTAGACTAATAAAAGTCCAGACTTTAACATAATGCTATTTGAATGGCATTGCCATGACGTTAAAGTCTGGACTTTAAGGTTTATAAGCACGGGGCCTCATCTCTTACCTCATGTGGTTCAAACAGCCAAACAAATTTCTTTAATCTTCCCTTGTAGGCTACACTTAAGAGACCATTCACAGTTGTCTGATTCACAAGCGTGCAAAGCATACTCTATTTTTCTACCTCCTGAAAATCATATTTAACAAAGAATGCTTTCAGAGACATTTAAAAAAAAACCAAACCCCCCAAAACCCACATACTGACATTAATCCCATCCCTCCCAGTGTACAGTTTGTATGCTTGTGAATGAGACCCTAAGGTTTACTTTTATTTTTAACCTAGTCTTTTCATACAGTCCCACTGCATATGGTTTGAAAATCATTGGTGGACAATAAACTGCTCTCCTGAAATTATGTAGAAGAGAAATTGCTCTCATTGTTAAATTCAAAGTAATTTTGAGTAAAATAAATTAGCGATATCAATGTGTGATGAGGCGAGCAGTTTTCCAACCATGTGGAAATCATTTTGCGCAAGTACATGCGAGTTAGAGGAGTTTATTTGCATCAAACCATAATGACTGCAGGCCCTAAAATGTATATAATTTGTGAATTATTGAAATATTTCAGTCACCCCACAACGAGATCCGCTTCTCGTCGAGAGCTGATTCTATGGAGGAAGATTTCTTCTTTGTGAATTCTGTGACCGGAGAAGTCACTGTGCGGAGGTCACTCACTCTTGACACACAACTCAGTTCTGTGTATGTGGTAAGTAACTATATATATATATATTTAATAATATTGTTGCAATAATACTTGAAGTACGTTGAAATAAAAGTCATTAATACAATAATATATGTAACAATTGGCATGTGGCTAAAGCCCTCTGGTATTTGTACTCAGTCTTATTAACTGCCAAGTTGGGATGAAATATTTAATATATTTTTGCCAAAAGCTGTTTACTGGTATGTGATTATGTTTAGTTTTTTTTAACACATATGAGACATTTTTAAACTAGTATATCATTGTAGTATGATAAATTCTTTTAGCAAAATTAATCACCATATGATATTTTGTTTAATTTTTTTTTAGCAAAATTAATCACCATATAATATTTTGTTTATGAGGCTTAATCATTTTGTTAAGTTTTTAATTATTGACTAGCTGTTATTTCACCTGTATCTATATTAAATTTACTTAATTACTATCTCTTCTGTTTAACATTTTAGAATATTTTTAGTTCCTATAACTTTTCTTTATGTGGAGTTTAACATGCTGCTTATTTGATTTCAGTTATTTGTTGGAGCCTATGATTTGGGAAGTCCCAGTCGACAGGCGGGCCAAGAGAGCAGGATTAGCATCA
This sequence comes from Gigantopelta aegis, assembly GCF_016097555.1. Lineage (NCBI taxonomy): Eukaryota > Metazoa > Mollusca > Gastropoda > Neomphalida > Peltospiridae > Gigantopelta > Gigantopelta aegis. Next base: position 10,907,237 of record NC_054706.1, read on the forward strand.
CGGTGACGAGGAACCGCTTCAGTCCAGTGTTTGTCGGTGACCCGTACACAGTCACCATACCAGAGACACAGAGTGTTGGCTCCAGTGTGGCACTCATTACTGTCACTGATGCTGATAATGTAGTATGTACATTTGTTTTGTTATTAACGAGGGAAATGTTTTATTTAATGACGCATTCAACACATTTTATTTACGGTTATATGGCATCGGACACACAGATACTGAGAAAGGAAACCCACTGCTGCCACTTCATGGGCTACTCTTTTTCGAATAGCCGCAAGGGATCTTTTATATGCACCATCCCAGAGACAGGATAACACATACCATGGCCTTTGATATGCCAGTCGTGGTGCACTGGCTGGAGCGAGAAATAGCACAATGGGCCCACTGATGGGGATTGATCCCAGACCGACTGTGCATCAGGCGAACGCATTACCACTGGGCTACATCCCTACCCTTGTTTTGTTATTAAAGGCCATGGTGTGTGCTGTCCTGTCTGTGAGAAAGTGCACATGAAAGATCGTTTTGCTGCTACATTATAGCAGAGTATGTAACCCAGAGCGACTCCAATGTTTCAAAACAAATGCTAATTGTAGTCAACAAACATTTCTTTCCTTTTCTTTTCTTTATCTTGTTTACTACAGATGGAGAAATAAAATGAATACAATGTGGTTGTGAAAATAAATATTTCCAAAAAAATATAATCATGGTGATTTAGGTTTTAAGGCAGTGTTAGAAAGCTTTATCATGTCAACATTTTATACATTATACATATTTTTAAAATATAATCATGGTGATTTAGGTTTTAAGGCAGTGTTAGAAAGCTTTATCATGTCAAAGCTTTATCATTATACATATCAACATTTTATCATGTCACATTTTATACATTATACATATTTTAAAATATAATCATGGTGATTTAGGTTTTAAGGCAGTGTTAGAAAGCTTTATCATGTCAACATTTTATACATTATACATATTTTTAAAATATAATCATGGTGATTTAGGTTTTAAGGCAGTGTTAGAAAGCTTTATCATGTCAACATTTTATACATTATACATATTTTTAAAATATAATCATGGTGATTTAGGTTTTAAGGCAGTGTTAGAAAGCTTTATCATGTCAACATTTTATACATTATACATATTTTTAAAATATAATCATGGTGATTTAGGTTTTAAGGCAGTGTTAGAAAGCTTTATCATGTCAACATTTTATACATTATACATATTTTTAAAATATAATCATGGTGATTTAGGTTTTAAGGCAGTGTTAGAAAGCTTTATCATGTCAACATTTTATACATTATACATATTTTTAAAATATAATCATGGTGATTTAGGTTTTAAGGCAGTGTTAGAAAGCTTTATCATGTCAACATTTTATACATTATACATATTTTAAAAATATAATCATGGTGATTTAGGTTTTAAGGCAGTGTTAGAAAGCTTTATCATGTCAACATTTTATACATTATACATATTTTTAAAATATAATCATGGTGATTTAGGTTTTAAGGCAGTGTTAGAAAGCTTTATCATGTCAACATTTTATACATTATATATATTTTTATTATATAACATTTAGTGAAATATCTTAAAATGGCAGTTAAATAAAAGTGTTATCAGCCACTCAGTGACGATAACCCATTTTAGAGTGAAAATTTCACTATTTCACTCTAAAATGTGTTATCGTCACTGTAGAAAGTGTTATCTTCACTGTAAAAAAGCCAGAACTATTTTGCTGCTGGCATTTTAGAAATAAAGGTAAATTGCCAAAAGTTTTATAATAAATAGAAAATTTCATGTGTTTTGTCAAATATGATTTATATCTCATCTTGTGAAGTTTGCAATCATATTACACGTGAGATATGATTGCAAACTTCACTTGATGAGATATAAATCATATTTGAAAAAAAAAAATGAAATATACTCTATGTCTTAAACTTAATTATTAATTTTGGTGACATATGCCATTATGTGAAATGTTTGCTTCTTATACTTTACAAGAAATGTGTGTCTGATAACGAATGTAATTGTTCATCCCAGGCTCCATTTAATGCGGTAACACTGCGAACAATTGGAGACGACTTGGCAGCTAACTATTTCAGTGTCAACTCATCTGGAGTCGTCTATGTGACAGGGAAGCTTGTCTCGGACACAGTGCACTTCTACAGGGTAAGACTCACATTGATTCTCTCATGACTTAAACTGAACATGATATATCTTTTTATTTGCATGCATTAACCTCATGATTGAAGCTTAAACTCAATATTCAAGCAGTTCATAGCATTTTTTAAATATCAAAATGATTGGAGTGAGATGTATCTTATTGGTAAATTGCTCACTTGAGGGATGATATATTGCGAATAGTTCACACATTGGGGCCTCCTTTTCCCATCCTAGTTGGTGCCTTACCTGTTGTATGTCAAAGACTGTGGTGTGGTATGTACTGTCCTGTCAGTGGGAAAATGCAGATAAAATAAGTAGCCTATGTGTCACTATCAAGATGAGATTATTCCAGCCAAATAGACATTTCAAAATATGCTAAGGTGTTGTACAGAACATTGCATGAAAAAAAAAGAGAAAAGAATATATATATAATTTTAATGTTCTTCTAACACTGAGTTTTTAAAATAAAAACCTGAACACTTTTAATATTTTCAGTTGCGAATTGAGGCCCAAGATGGTGGCATGCCTCCTAAAAGTGCAACAGCGCTGGTGAACATCAACGTACAGATCAACTTGTTTGATCCCGTCTTCTCATCCAGCTCGTACGTAGGAAACATCCTTGAAACAACGGAGCTCGGTGTCAGCATTGTTCAAGTTCTCGCGTCCGACAGAGATTCAAGGGTTGGTGATGTTATTTATTTTATAGTAGTAATGATAACAAGTTTTCTACATTTACTACTACTAATAAACAGAGAATAATACATGAGTGGCCGTTAGATACCATTTATCTCACAACGATTTGTTTTAAAAAGTATCTTAACGAGCAGCCAGCCGTATGTCTTGAAATTGTTAACACACGTACATGTGTTAACAAGTATGTGTTGTCATAAATAACGAATGATGTTCTCACCAACGGGGGTGTAAGAAGTACAAATATATTTTATATTAATAATATTTTGTTTCAATTGATGTAAGGTGCATATAATTTAGACAGTTTGAGAAATTATTTTTATGAGATATAATCATTCAGATACGTATCTTTAAGTACAAGTTTTTAAAAACAGTTATGAATAATGGTAGCTTCTTTTCATAATAAAACCCCTAGAAAATGTATATATTTTTAGACTATGATCCATGCTTAACAACAAAAAATCATGAATAAAAACATTATGTTAAATATTATTATTATTAGTAGTAATAGTAGTAGTATCATCCATGTTAGTAGTAGTAGTAGTAGTAGTAGTAGTAGTATCATCCATGTTAGTAGTAGTAGTAGTAGTAGTATCATCCATGTTAGTAGTAGTAGTAGTAGTATCATCCATGTTAGCATAAACAACAACTTGTGATTAAAGGTATTATTAAATTATCGGCAGACTAAGACTGTTTGTGATTATTTTTTTCAGCCAGCACACAGCACCATCCGTTACAGTATTAGTAACAACTCTGCCAGCTCTTTCGGTCGTGAATTCTTCCTCATTGATGCAGTGTCTGGGACTGTGTCTCTAAGACAGTCCGTACTGAAGGACCAGAGACAACTGTCGCAGTATGTTGTGAGTATACTGTACATTTTCATCAATTACTCTGGTTTGGATATAAATATACCAATATATGGAATATAGCACATAGTTATGAATTATTTATATTTTAAATTTGTCCTGTTTTGTTTTCTACATGTATATGTGGTGGGATGTAGTTCAGTGGTAGAGTGCTTGGATCAATCACCTTGATGGATCCTCCCTCCCCCCCCCATGCAGTACCCCATTACTGTTAAATAAAAGGCTGTTGTATGTACTGTCATTCCTATGGGAAAGTGCATATAAAAGATTCCTTGCTATTTTTGTTCTTAATGACATCATTGATCCATGGATAAATACTGAGTGAACAGTGGTTTGGTTTTTCTCTTGCATTTATGAAGTAAAAAAAAGTGCGATATAGGTATTACTTTTCCAATGGCGGTGGTGGTGTTAAAGTTAGTGCAAGTTCTAGATCAGTGAAACTTGGTTTATAGTTGCATCTATGGATGTTCATCACAAAATATTTTTTGGTAGGCGAGACATTTAAATCCCCAGAATTCCTGTTTGAGATATTCCCTTCCTATCCATATTTTTTTTACCTATTTCATGTTTTGTTTTCCAGTTTCAAGTAAATGCAGTTGACACAGGTGTTCCAAAAAGAATGGCCACCAATCCCGCCACTGTTACTGTTAATGTGGTCAGAAACAAGAGCCCGCCGGTTTTTCTAAACCAGCCGTACTCTGTGAGAGTAAATCGCACCATTGCAGTGGGCATCTCACTTTTGACAGTGAGAACTCGAGACCAGGACCAGAGTGGCCCGTACAGTTCAGTTGTATTTGACATCATCGGTGATGACGTCGCACCAGTTTTTTTCTCCGTTGGTGCAGTCAGTGGTGTTGTCAAACTCAAAGAAACCATTGTGCTTGACAAAGCCACCTACAGTGTAAGTATTATTTAATGATGTTTTTTTCTAGTGTTAAAATTAAATTGCAGTTAATAAATAGAGTTGATCATGAATGTTAAGCATGGTATTTACAGAATCTGACAATCATTGGAATTAGTGTTTTAAGCAGTTTATAGTGATTTCCCTAGCTTGTTTTAGCATTGTGTGGCACTATGCCTCAATAGTTTATTGCTATCTTGCCTTAATCATGCTGCCCTGAAATTATATAAGCCTTTTTCAATAATTAATTATTAATTTGCCTCTATAAAACTCTCAGAAAAAAATGTATTATTATTTAATAAAATATCCCTGTTATATATTTTGCCATTCATTTATTAAAGCAAGCACATTAATTATATTTATTTTTATTTCAATTAATGTTTTGCCTTTAATGAAAAACCCCCAACAAACCAGCCCTGAAAATGGTAAATATCCTCCCAAAGTGTTTAGTCTATCGTGCCTTGCCAAATTTTTAATACCAACCTCTTTCTTAAGTGTGGATGGCTGTACATTGTACATATTTTTATTTTTTTCCTTTCATTGATGGCTTTTGCATGTGGTTGGAAGCAAATTGCAGTACACCAATCTTGTATGCAAGGAAAAGCCCCATAGACTTTATTCTGTGTGTTTTCTCAACATTTCAGCTGCGAGTGCGAGCAATGGACGGTGGTAAACCTCCCTTGTCAGCAACTGCTGTTGTGACAATTAGAGTGGACACCAATCTGTTCAGTCCGACGTTTGATCAGAACTCATACAGAGTCGCCATCACAGACCTCACAACGCCAGGAAGTTTCGTGGTACAGGTAGCAGCTCACGATTTAGATACAGACGTAAGTAGTCTATTAAGCTTTGTTGATTTTTTATATATGTATGTCAGGGCTGGCTGAAATTATCCAAATTATCTACTAAACTTCAAAAATTGCAGAAACCCAGATATTTTATAACAAAATGTCAATTATTTCATAAAATTATTTTGCAAAATCAAAATAAAATTTGCCAATTGTTTTTGAAATTCGCAATTGGCGAATTTGGCAAGTGCCAGAGCTAGCCCTGTGTGTGTGTGTGTATGTATGTATGTGTGTGTGTGTGTGTGTGTGTGTATGTGTGTGTGTGTGTATGTGTGTGTGTGCGTGTGTGTATGTATGTGAGAGTGAGAGTGAGAGTGAGAGAGAGAGAGAGATATGAAATATATGTATGCAGACTTGCAATAAGTGTATGCATGCATGCATGCATGTTTTCATGTTCATGTTTTCAATTAAGAGTATAGCCCTTTTGTAGTTTTGTTAAAATGAATATTTAAAAAGAGGCTACATGATATTTCACTTCTATGTTTGAACAGTGTTTATGTTCTGTGGGAAGCATAAGTATATATATATGGAGGCAGTTTTATAAACATAGTATTGAACCCAAATGGTTTTGTCTGCAAATGACTAGCATTCACAGACCAAAATTGACCAGTCTTTGAAATGTCATTATTTAAAATGAGTGTTGCACATTCTTAATAAATACATTTATTTATAGATTCATTTATTGGGAACTGTCATTGATTATATTTCAGGTTTTAACTTATTCCATCATCGGCGATGACACGGCTTCAAACATATTCTCCATCAACTCTGCAACTGGAGTCATCACAGCGTCTAATGCTATCCGCACTGATACTAGCTTGTCATACAGGGTACGCACTTTATTTAATTGTTTATTTATTTTATTTAATGTTCCTAATGTGATTAATGATTAATGTAAAGGGGACAGTACTGATTGATACACTTGTGTAAAAAATGTGGCACCTTTTAGGTATTTTATTTTTTGACAGCCAATTTAAAATGAAAATGCATTCAAATTTTCTTGATCATTGTTTTTGCCATGTTTTCAGTTTGGCTCATCTGAGAAGAGTTAATCATGAAATTTTCGTCAAAAATTTAAAAGAACATTTTATAAATTTTGTATATACTTTTTTTTTTTGGCACCAAACTGTTTGAGACATTTATTTTTTGTGCTATACTTTTGACAGACTAAATATCATTAATGTGTATTTGTGCAGATCCGTGTTGAGGTTTCGGACGATGGTTCTCCGAGGAGGACTGACCTCACCCTGGTCTATGTGAACATGACCCGCAACCTGTTCTCACCCGAGTTCCGCCCTGTGACGTACAACACCATCTTGGAGGAAACACACGCTGTCGGGGATCCGTTTGCTGCCGTCTTCGCAACGGACAGTGATGCAGCTGTGAGTTCATAAACTTGTTAAGAATTTACTGAACGACAAAATAAACATGAGTATTAGTTTCTTTTTCTTTAATTTATTTAAAATTATTCTGTTTGAATCCTGTTAGTTTCTGTGTCTGTTAAAATAGTTAGGGTTTTGTCAAAACTTTAGGTCCACTTTAACAGTCTGTTTCCTGAATTAATTTTTTTGTGAAAACAAATTTACTACTTTTATGAATATTTTTTTCTCTATGGTCCAAAATTAAATCTACTACATTTTATTCATGTGCTTTTTAATAATTCCTGCACATAAAGGACATTAGAAATATGTTCCCTTTATATAAATGTATAAAGACTTGTATACGACATCTATTATAGGAACACAAAAATAGAACTGTAAAAAAGTACAGTGTAACTCCTCTAAACCGGACACCCTCTAGACCAAGTAAAATGTCCAGTTTTAAGAGGTATCCGTTTTAGAGAGGTTCTCTTCTGTACAGATAGTTAAAAAGGGACCATGACAAATGTCCTGTTTTGAGGGAATTCCGGTTTACTGAGGTTTCACTGTATAATAATTGCAAATTATAACAACAGCAACAGCAGTAATAATAAATATTGGTGGTTTCATATAAACATTAAATATAATGTTTTAATATTTCAGGTTCCAAACAATGTAGTTGAGTATTTGCTGTCTGGCAGTTTGGAGATGACGTCCTTGTTTCAAGTTGGCCTTCTCTCCGGTCAGCTGTCCTTGCTGCGTCCACTGTACGCCGACACCAACAAGCCCTCCGCATACTCGGTAAGATAAATAAAACCTTCACACACAGAAAGCAGGGCATTTTAACTCATTAATTTGGACAGGATATATTGGGCCAAATTTACAAGGCCTGTTTTTTTACTTACACGTGTAAAAGTAAAGTAAAGTTTGTTTTATTTAACGACGCCTCTAGAGCACTTTGATTTTTATCTTATCATCGGCTATTGGATATCAAACATATGTTCATTCTTACTTACACATGTGTAACTACATTTACAATGCTTAAACATCTGTGTTGAAGAAAAACAGACTCTGTACATTCAGTTCACTAAGTTCTAGAGGTCTTTGTTAACTGATAGTTTTATAGTGTGTACTTGCTAGTGGTACTTACAGTAAAAGTTAAATACTAAAGATTTTGAAGCTAATTATGATCTTTCCACAAGCAGTGTTGCTATAAAGTGCTCCTACTGTCAGTGGGCCCATTGGACTATTTCTCGCTCCAGCCAGTGCACCACGACTGGTATATCAAAGGCCGTGGTATGTGCTATCCTGTCTATGGGATGGTGCATATAAAAGATCCCTTGCTGCTAATCGAAAAGAGTAGCCCATGAAGTGGCGACAGTGGGTTTCCTCCCTCAGTATCTGTGTGATTCCTAACCATATGTCCGATGCCATATAACCGTAAATAAAATGTTTTGAGTGCGTCGTTAAATAAATATTTCCTTCATACTGGCAGTAGCTAGTGGGAGTTTCTCTATTAGCTCATGTGTTCAGTTATGGTCCTATAAAATTTTCTTTAAATCTGACTGACAAAACTTTAAACATTTGTTAATTTAATTCATTTCCAGTAATAATATTAAAGATGATAAGTCAAACTGGATTACAGTTTGTAATGTAAGCCATTAAGTCCATCTGAAAAGTTTGTTTAGGCATCTCGATAGATACAAAAATGTGGCATAAATATTAGAATATTAATAACTAATAGTAATATTTCTGTTGTTTAGTTCATGGTTACAGCTCACGACAAGGGCAGCCCATCTCGCGCTGCCATCAACACGGCCACTGTGACTGTTGCAGTGAAGAGGAACATCCACGCCCCGGAATTCCTAAACACTCCTTATTCAGCCGTCATATTTAGAACTCTGGGAACCAGTGCCAGCATCATGCAGATCACCACAGTCGATCGAGATGAGACGGTGTGTAGAAATAACAACCTTATAGTTATATCATTTCTTAATTAACTGTGAATGTAGTATGTTTACTTTGAGATGTTATGAAGTATGATGTTTAGGAATTCCTGTTGTATTAAAATGATTTCATGTCATCTTGTATCAGACGTTTGTAAGTCAATAAAACAGGTTATAAAACATTATTTTTGTTTTGGTAATAGTGAATTTTATATATTTGTTTATAGTATAAGCACTTAACAAACATACTTACATTGAAACAAAATGCACCTGACAATTTCGCCTTATCAATGTTAGTGGCAAATTGTTTGTCAAAATGTCACAAGATTTTGTACTTTCCAGTAATAAAGTTAATGTATGTCTACTTGAATTAAGTTCCATGAATTTAAGAGTCATATTACTTATAGGCAGGCATGTTTGTAAGATTGGTTACAAGCCTTAAAATGTTTATTAAAAAGGAATGTTATTTGTTTCAGAGTCCCTTTAATGAGGTATCCCTGGAGGTGATAGGTGATGACACGGCTCCGAGTTTGTTCTCCCTAGGCAGTGACAGCATCGTCCGAGTCACCAACAATGTGGATCTCGCTCAAGACACCGCAACAGTCTACAGAGTGAGTTTATTTATGTCACTCCGCCTGTTGGGGGGCGGGACATACCTCAGTGGTACAGGGCTCACCTGATACGAGATCAATCTAGGATCAATTCCCATCGGTGGGACCATTGGGCTATTTCTCGATCCAGCCAGTGCTCCACAACTGGTGTAACAAAGGCTATGGTATGTACTATCCTGTCTGTGGGATGGTGCATATAAAAGATCCTTGCTGCTAATTGAAATGAGTAGCCTATGAATTGGCAACAGTGGGTTTCCTCTCTCTGTGTGGTTCTTAACCATATGTCTGATGCCATATAATCATATATAAAATGTGTTGAGTGCGTCATTAAATAAAACATTTCCTTCCTTCCTTCCTTCCTTCCTCCTATTGGTTTAACCATATGTCTGATGCCATATAATCATATATAAAATGTGTTGAGTGCGTCATTAAATAAAACATTTCCTTCCTTCCTTCCTTCCTCCTATTGGTTTAACCATATGTCTGATGCCATATAATCATATATAAAATGTGTTGAGTGCGTCATTAAATAAAACATTTCCTTCCTTCCTTCCTTCCTCCTATTGGTTTAACCATATGTCTGATGCCATATAATCATATATAAAATGTGTTGAGTGCGTCATTAAATAAAACATTTCCTTCCTTCCTTCCTTCCTTCTATTGGTTTAACCATATGTCTGATGCCATATAATCATATATAAAATGTGTTGAGTGCGTCATTAAATAAAACATTTCCTTCCTTCCTTCCTTCCTCCTATTGGTTTAACCATATGTCTGATGCCATATAATCATATATAAAATGTGTTGAGTGCGTCATTAAATAAAACATTTCCTTCCTTCCTTCCTTCCTTCCTCCTATTGGTTTAACCATATGTCTGATGCCATATAATCATATATAAAATGTGTTGAGTGCGTCATTAAATAAAACATTTCCTTCCTTCCTTCCTTCCTCCTATTGGTGGGAATTTCAAGGTTAGCTCTTTTGATAGAAAGCTACACTCACAAAGAGAGTGATTGAATCCTTCAGTAGAGATTCATGTATCTTATGTTTGTTGCCATCATGGGAACTGGTGTATGCTCTAAACTCAAGGATTCAAGTTATTAGTTATTATTATCTGCTCACCCACCCACTAGTTTCAGTCCCATTATGGATGTTCTTTTATTTGCTATAATCAGACATTTAATTCTATTATTGTTGCAAGATATTAAAAATTAATGACTGAATATATCACTGTATTATTTGTAAAAATAAAAATAACACACTGATTTTAATATTAATAACCAGTGCTATAATTCAGTTCTCTCTTTTTATCATTCAGCTGCGATTGTTGGCACATGATGGAGGATTTCCTTCGTTGTCCGCGACGACGACCATTGAAATAACAGTACGCAGGAATCTGTTTGCTCCTGTCTTCACCAACGCGGAGGCCATCCGGGTTGTGATACTGGAAAACCTGGTCGCAGGATCCTTCATAGCAGACGTGAAGGCCACTGATTCTGATGCAGACCCACCAAACAATGTGGTCACGTACGTCATCACTGGAGCTGCCGAAGCCGGTCGCTATTTCTTCATCAACCCTGTGGATGGACGAGTTTCACTACTTCAGTCAGTTGTCGGCACAGCGGTTAATGGATACAGGGTAAGCGGATTGTATCATTGACTTGTTTGTTCTTATAACTTACGAACAAAAAGAAGAAATATTTTATTTAATTACATAATCAGCTGTAACTTAGGGGCTGACATATTTATTTTTAAAAATTCTATTGAAGGTGGGGTGTGTGAATGCCAGGATATATAAAAATATATATATATTGTACACTTTATAAATTAGTCTTATCCAACATATTGTAGACCAACTGTGGTACCCCATCCTCACCCCTCCCCCACCCAAATCCGTGCTCTTTTAGAATCTACAATGGTAAATAGCCAATCAAAATGGTTCCATAATTTTAAGGTTGCAGTGAGGGAAAGCAAAACCAAAAATTATATTTACTTGTGAAGATGTTTATGATTGGAAATGATCCTCTTACCTCATCTGAGCTAAACATTTTCAATTTGTGTTAGCTGATGTTTGAAAGAACATTGATACTGGAGCTAATTTCACAAAGCATCGTAAGTTTACGTTTACAGTTAACCATTTTATCACCTATGGTACATCTATGTATTTTGGAATCTGTTTCACCTAGAAAATTATGCCACTATAAAAGACAATACAAAGTATAAAATAAAATTATATGCATTTTGCATTTTATTATTTATACTGTTCGTACTTACAGTATTTGTTTTCCAGTCGGATATTTATATTTCCTGTGCAAAATTAGGCTTACGATGTTTTGTGAAATAGGTCCCTGGTTTTAATATATGTTAGAATAAATGTCTTAAGTCGGACCCTGTATCTTGTTGTTCAGTCAATCTGACAAATGAATAAATGTCTTAAGTCGGACTCTGTATCTTGTTGTTCAGTCAATCTGACAAATGAATAAATGTCTTAAGTCGGACTCTGTATCTTGTTGTTCAGTCAATCTGACAAATGAATAAATGTCTTAAGTCGGACTCTGTATCTTGTTGTTTAGTCAATCTGACAAATGACTAATTTAATTTGTTATATCATCCATTTAGTATTTATATTATTAAATTCAAAACATGACTGTTATTTTGAACATATCAATTATTTCAGTTGGTCATTGAGGCTCGTGATGGTGGATTTCCTCGGCTGGTTTCATCCACCATTGTTGAAGTGACCGTAATCCGAGATACAGACACACTGGTTTTCCCACTCGCCTCCTACGTTATGACCATCTCGGAGAACTACAGAGTAGGACAGGCCGTGTTGACTGTCGATGCTCAGCCAGCGGTGAGTGGAACTTTGATTGATAAGAATTTTGTGTTACTACTTAACGTTCGGTAGCCTCAATGGTTTGGTATTAAAGCCACGAGACTTGAGGCTGGTAGGTACTGCAACCCCTGCAATTAAGAAAATGTCCACGGCAAAAAACATGACATTAAACCCTGAATATAGTCCCAAGGCAAAAAAAGGTGCAGTGGAGAATTAAAAACTCCACTGCAATCTCCACGACAGTGCCGATTGCCATGGGCAAATGCAGGGTTGTACTAGGATGGTATCCCAGTACAGGCTCCAAACCAGAGTTGTCTTTTAAGGGCACAATAAGGAGGTGTAAGATCACTGCACAGTTGGTGAAAATTTGAGATAATTTATTTTGTTTTATGTCAATTTTCAACTATACATTTTCCCTGAAAATAATAAAAAAGTGATTACTTTAAACAAAATTTTAACAGCAAAGGCTTATTGTTGAAGCCACATTGTATGTAAATTAGCAGTTTGGCTGATCCCTGCTAGTAGTGTCATTAAATAAAACAGACTTTATTTTCCCAAATCCAGATAAACCCTTGTTTTATTCATTTGATCCTCAGTAAGGTTTTAGTAAATGTCATTGAATAATAATTATAATTTACCTAATTTTTATTTTTGTTTTAACAAAAAAGTTGTTTGTTTTGTTTTAATTCTTAACCCCTCCCTTCTCTTCTTAAACAAATATAAATAGTTTGTATTGACTTCATCGAAAACAAATACCTTTCTGCCAAAACGTTTAGTTTTTGGACATAGTAAATTTTTTTCAAGAATTTCAATTTATGAATGCTATTATGTCCTGTTGTGTATGTATAGATTGTGTTGTCTGATTTAAAAAAAACATAATTAAGGATTAAGGGAATGAATTTATTTAATGTACTTTTTTTCCTGATTCATTTAGCCTGGAATTTCATATCGTCTGACTGGATTCAGTGATGGTCCGGACTATTTTAAAATTGACGGCACGTCCGGTGAAATTACTGTGAAATCAACCCTTCATGCTGATCTGAACAAGAAAACCATGTATTATGTAGGTGTTTTATTTTTGTTTTTAAAAACAACGAACATGTGCCTTTTCAGATATTGGTTAAGTTTATTAACAGTGTCAAAAGGATATATTTCTCAATTAAGCCATGAAAAGTTTAGCAAAAAAAAGTACCCCTGTTAATAATGAATGTATTATAATGGGTCACCCAAATGTAAGAGATAAATTCTTAGTTGTTAGGATAATTAAAATAGATATTCCTGTATAAATTTATGATGGACAGAAAATTATTAATAGAAATCATAAAATAAAATAAATATAGGAAGACCTCACAGCCACTAATTAGTCAAACAGTTCATAAATAGTTTTTACCAATGTCTACAGCAGCTATCTTTCAATTTTTATTTTCTTAAATAATGTAATTTCAGTGCAGTGTAAATTTGTTGTGTAAAAAACAGTGTGTCTAAGAGAGAGATCATACGCAGACCTATAAGATGGATTCAATGATGTATACCGAATTGATTGCCTTTCTGCACATGCTAAATGTTTTTGTGTCATGTACATTTGTCAAAATTTTGCATTTCTAAATAAAAAAATATAATTTTTTTTTAATGACAAATTAGCTGACTGTGGAAGCCACGAAACTGTTTAATGTTGGTATGAAGACGGCCACGACACAAGTAAACATCACTGTGACCCGCAATGAAAATGCTCCGGTGTTTAGCCGTCGGATCTACCAGGTGACCATGTCAGAGTCTGCCAGTCTGGGATCCTCCGTTCAGCAGCTTCTAGCAACTGATGCTGATGCACAGGTTAGTGGAATGGTTCTTTCAATGTGATAAGATAGCCACATGTTAAACACCAGATAGAATTTTCTATTTACTTTATAGCTTATACTTATAATCTTGCCTTGACATTGTCAAGAGGTGAGATATAGGCCTTATTTTTCCAATGGTGATGATGGCAATGATGGCAATGATGATATGAAATTTTACATTTAGCTGAACATTAAGGTTTTGCTTAGTTCAGGTTAATTTCTTACAAAGTGCTGGAGCACGTGAAACTTGCTTTATTGTTGAACCTTTGAATGTTCATTTCAGTACTTGTTGCAGAAAGAAAATATTTATTACTTTTTAATTTTTAGCTCAATGTTTAGGTCAATAAATTATGGTAATCATGACTTTTATGTCACATTATTTCTTTCAGGGGAGGGAATTCTGCTCGGATCAACTGTTTTTGTTTCATGGAACATTGCGTTTCCTCCTATTTTAATCGTCCTTCCCTCTAAAATGTGTCAGATGGCACGGATTTTAACCTAGGATTTCAAGAATTTCCGGGACCCATCTAGATTTCCTCTTTTTTACACTTCACCAATTCCCACCCCTGTTCTTTATAAAATTAATTTATGAAAACAATTTCATTTCTTTAACATGTACAGAGATGAACATCTTTGAATACAGCATGGAGTGACTATAACAGAATGTTTTTGTGTTACAGGATGTGTTGGTGTATTCATTTCACCCACAAACTGACGTCACCACCATATTCTACCTTGGACCATCATCCGGCTTAATATCTCTGAGAAAACGTCTTCTTGGTGATAGCACTGATGTCTACCAGTTCAGTGTAATTGCCAGTGACAAGTCGATCCCGGCACGCTCGGCTACTGCCACTGTTATAGTGGAGATACAGCGAGATCGCTTTCTGCTGCAGTTCATCAACGAACCGTATGGTGAAGCTGTGTCTCTTCACACCCCACCCGGAACCATTGTCTACAGTGTACGTGCGACAGACCAGGACCTGATGGGGGAAGTGATGTACAAGATGATTGGTTATTTCTCTGCTCCTGGTTACTTCGTCATGGATGCAAACACAGGAGATATTTCTGTACACAGTTCTCTGTTGACAGATGTTACAGCTGTATATGTTGTAAGTATATATATATTCAGACACAGTTGGATGCATTAGTAATTTCCAAAGAAAACATTTTAATAGCAATATTTTAGTGGAAAAATTCAGAAAATGGAAGCAGTTTATTGGTATTGTAGGGAGGTGCAAAATGATGTCATTTTAATACTGTTGTCATTCAAATTAAAAGACAGCTATATTATTACTATGCTTCGCTAGATTTGAGAAAAAAAAGAGAGACTTCACCCCTGTCACAATAGTTTGTAGTTTCATATTGAGCAGACTATGCCATTAACATTTCAGTATGCTTTTATTTTTCATAATTATAGACAAAACAGTTTAAATTTAGAAAGATAAAAGGAAAAGGGATGTTTGTCAATTATAACAAATGTATTAAAAGTATTACCATTATGTTTATTGTGTGGGAAGCCAAAACAGTGTTGGAGGGAATTGTCAATCATCAAACTAAATTCTTGTTATAATATTTTTAGATTGGAGTCATAGCTTATGACAGTGCATACCCGACCAATCATGCATCAAGCAACGTGACCATCTCGGTGAACCGCAATCCAAACAGACCAGTGTTCAATCCGTCGAGTTACGCTGAGAGAATCCCCGAGTCTTTCCCACTTGGAACCAGCCTGCTCCGGGTTCAAGCCACTGATGATGATGCTGGGGTATGTCTCAAGAGTTACATTATCTTTAATCTGTTCTTGAGAGGGTTCATTAAGATTCCCTACAAAAATCTTATGTCTAGTTTTATTAATTTAGTTTTGTTTTTGTCTCGCCTTTATGAAGTAAAAAGGCAAGATATAGGGATTACCCTTCCGGCAGCGGTCGTCAACTTGCATTAAAATTTAACATTAAAGTTTTGTGTTTACATCACTTTGTCACTTTGAGTCCTAGATCAATGAAACTTGGTTTATAGTTGCACCTACGGACGTTCATCACAGTGCACCGAAAACATTGATGGTAGGCGAAACATGTTTTAAATCAGCTGAATTCTTTATTTTTATATTTCAGTGGTGTAAAATGTTATATTTATTTTATTTTGTTATAGTTCACAGAAGTAAATCTTTATTTTCAGCAAATTGTTCGCTACGAAATAGTGTCATCGACACCACAAGAGGGAACCAACTTCTTCTATCTGAACTCTGAAACTGGATTGATCACCGCTACACGACCTCTAACAGAAACGGCTTCCAATGGATTTATGGTAAAAAAACACCATTTGTAAACATTTATAAAATAATGTAATATTTACCCGTAATTGTACTTAATCAGTTGAGTAATTCTAAGTTTTCTTTGTTTTTTGTTTGACTATGACAATTCCATAACAAATTTTTGTGGCAGTAAACTATACCGTAATAAAAGAAAGAATATTTATTAATGATCTGTTTTATTGTCAACTTGTAACATCTGTTATTATAATAATGTACTTTTAAAGAGAAATATAGAAAAGTAAATGTACCCAAAATTTTATGTATTCATAATACAAATAATAATTATGCCTTTGCTTTTAATCATTGTTTAAAAAAAATAGTTTTATATATTGTTAGCTGTCACTGAAATTACAAATAAATTAATTTCCTCTTTCCTTTCTCTTTTTTTCTTCAGTTTATTATCCACTCATATGACAATGGATCCCCTATACGTCAAAGTAACACCAATGCTCAGGTGACAATTTCTATCGACCGCAATCAGTTCGGACCCCAGTTTGTTGGTGAACCCTATGAAACGACAATCAGGGAGACTCTGACCATTTCCTCCAGTGTGCTGACACTTTCAGCTCGTGACAGCGACCCCGAAACATCGGCATTTGCCAACGTCACTTACGTTTTGATTGGTGATGACACCATGCCATCGTATTTCAGTCTGAACAAGTGGACGGGCATGGTGTCTGTCCGAGCTGACTTGGTGGCCGAAACGCGTCCCCAGTATCAGGGTCGTGTGGTGGCCAGCGACAGTGGACACCCGCCACGCAGTGCGACAGCAATAGTGAAGATCAATGTTATACGCAATCTTCACCATCCGCAATTCCAACAGTCCAGTTACCAAACCAATGTCCTGGAGACAGTGGGTGTCGGTGCATCAGTTCTGTCTGTCCAAGCATTGGATAATGATATACGGGTAAGTAAAGAGAACCTTTGTCAATACTTTATCAGCAATATGGTTTTTCAGCTTTTAGAAAAAAACATTTAATTGTATTTCAGTTGTGTTGTAATGCATCAAATATTTTGTACAAAACAGACTAAGAACTTACATCGGTGTAGTTTTTAGCTTTTGATTTATCATTTCATGTTTTGATTTTAAATGGGTAACATATCCCTGTTTTATATTAAAATTTGGTGATTTGTTTAAGGACATAAAATATAATTAATAAATTTAACAGAAATGCATTCATTTGTGGGGTTTTTTTATTCAAATCAAAGAGATCTGGTTTTGTTATTTGTATTTCGTTTATAGGTTCTGACGCCATATAACCGTAAATAAAATGTGTTGAGTGCATCATTATATAAAACATTTCTTTCTTCTTCTTCGTTTGTAGGTTGTTAATATAAATTATCAATAAGCTGCTTTTGATATGAAACAAAAAGGTATGTACCTTGGAAACTAAGTTAGGTAACGTCAATAAATTTTGCTATTAATATTTCAGTCTCCGTTCAACACTGTGCAGTATGAGATGGAGAATGCCAACTCACTTGGTAGCATGTATTTCCATGTGGACATCTCTACTGGAGTGATATCTGTGAGGACTCCTTTGACAGGCGATCATCTCAGGTCTAAAGTGTACAATGTATGTATAAAACATTTCAGTATTATTCAATATGTTTTATGTATAAAATGTGGCTCTGTTATTTGTACCATTGCATAATGTGTAAATTTCAACACTATTTATTATATTGCATGTGTCAAATACTAATTATTATTTCAGGGATAGCTCTCCAAGTTTCAAGTCGTTTGTTGTTTGTTTTTAGTTCCAGGTATCGGCACATGACCTGGGCAGCCCAAATCTCAAGTCGTTTGTGTCAGCTGTGGTGAGGATCAATGTGGACAGGAACCAGAACACTCCATTCTTCGTGGGTGAACCGTACAGGACGGCGATTAACTTCAACGAACTGCCAGGAACAAGTGTCTATCTTGTACAGGCCGATGACGATGACCAAACGGTGAGAACATTTACATTACTCAGGATCATTGCATTAGAATATATCGTAGAGACCTAAATATTTACATTACTGTGATATTGCTTAGATATTTATTTACTGTGAAATTCTTTATTTTTGTTGTCTTAAATTTTCATATTTTTGAGAAAAAACCCTCACATTTTCTTAAGTACTTAAATTCGTAGTGTCATAAATTTCATATTATATGTGTACATGTATTATGTTTTCATTGAGTTCTTAACTTCATTGACTGCACTAGTCCACAAATTACATGCATTGAAGATTAGACCACCATGAACAAAAGTGATTTTGCAGTACTTTGGTTAATTACTTTAGAATATGAAACATAAACTTTGATTAGTCCCTCAATTTCACTGTTAATAGCAATCGGGTCAACTGACGTTTGATAGGCTGAAGGCTATAATTTGTCCTTGAGATTCACAGTGCCCTTTTTTATTTGAAACATTTAATGAAGAGCAAAAGTTTTGTGTGGAATGTACTTGATTGTGAGGTGGAGGTATAAGGGACAAGTTAGCTAACATCCCCCCTAAAGACAAACCCACACCAAAATCAGATATCAAAGTATATGTTCTTACATACAAGAATACATGTAAATACAGATTGTGGTGGGAATGGAGTTGCGATTTAAGGAAAGAATTGTTGAAAAGGAAGTAATATGGTATTAACAAAACTACTGTATTACTTGTTATTTTGTTATTTCTAAATCATACATGTTTTTCTTTATAATGTGTACATGTTTGTTTAATTGTACTACTCTCAGGCCCCCTTCAACACGGTCTCCTACACACTGATTGGAGACGACAATGCTCCAAATCTGTTCACCATTTCCTCATCGGGTGGACGAATCTCCACAACACGTCAGCTTACAACAGACCTGTCCACACAGTACAGGGTAAGTTTGCATAGTTTGCAGCCATGTGTCAGAATTTGTCAGTTAAATACAGTTAATCTCAGAAAGTTCAAGTCTTTGGTGAATTTTCTCACTTCATAACTACTTTTAAACTCTGCTTAAGATATGCAAGATATCAAATTACTTAACTGACAATGTTTGATAAATTTAACAGCTACAGTAATGAAAGTGGCAACTGAAAACTTTTTATCATTTTGAAAACCATGCAGTATTATGAGTGATTTATTTCTTTTCATACATTAACCTGACCTAACAACTTCATGCATTTATAAACATTCCAACACTCAATGTAATGGCTATTATAATCCTTTGTACCCTCAGTTAACAACTCTTATTATTTAGCAACCACAGTTATGAAAATGGCAGATAAAAACTTTTGTTTGTGAAGTATTTAATATGGAAAACAGTTCTATCAGTATTTTGTGATAAAATTCATATAGTTGTTACTTCCAGAATGATTATCTCAGACTCTATTCATATAGTTGTTACTTCCAGAATGATTATCTCACACTCTATTCATATAGTTGTTACTTCCAGAATGATTATCTCACACTCTATTCACAGAATAAGGGCGGGAAGTAGCCCAGTGGTAAAGCATTCGCTTGATGTGCGGTCGGTCTTGGATCGATCCCCGTCGGTGGGCTATTTCTCGATCCAGCCAGTGCACCACGACTGGTATATCAAAGGCCCTGGTATGTGTTATCCTGTCTGGGATGGTGCATATAAAAGATCCCTTGCTACTAATTGAAAAGAGTAGACCATGAAGTGGCAACAGCGGGTTTCTTCTCTCAATATCTGTGTGGTCCTTAACCATATGTCCAATGCCATACAACCATAAATAAAATGTGTTGAGTCGTTAAATAAAATATTTCCTTCCTATTCACAGAATATTTTAGTCTCAAAATATTTATTAATGACTGTTGCAAATCAGTTTGAAACTTGATTAGCAACAACTGTACTGTTTAATGTTTTAAAATTGTGTACAAGTCTCTGAAACTTGCTTAATGAATCACAACATGATACTCAACAAAATGTTCCCTTCTGTTATTAAGTATTTTTTGTGTGATATAAAAAATATTATTGTGTTGTTTTTCTGTAGGTGAGAGTCCTAGCTCGTGATGGGGGTTCCCCGTCCCTGAGTGCGACTGCGATTGTGCTGGTGAATGTGAACCGGAACCTGAATGCTCCGACGTTTGTTCGACAAAACCACACAGTCGAGATCTATGAGACCCAGGACCTCGGCGTGCCCATCATGCAGGTGACAGCTGTCGACGTGGACGTGTCTGCACCAGACAATGTGATCTCGTACACCATCATAGACGACTCTCTGAGCCGAGAGTATTTCGGAATCGTTGCCGACACCGGAGCTGTGTTTGTGAGAAAGGCTTTGGGTTCAACCAGCTCAAGTCAATTCACAGTAAGTGTTACTATATTAAAACAATTGGTTTTTTTGGTTGTGTTATTTTGCATAATATACTAAGCACAATGTAGATTTTACAGGGCAAAACAACCACTGAAAGGATTTATATGTACTGATTTTAGTATTATATTTCTTTTTGATATTTCATTTTCTTCAGTGTTATTTTGCTTTATACTTGATCTTTTAACATAAGATGTTATTGATATCTAAATGATTTACATATAACACATAACCTAAATCAGTTACATCATTTCATTAATTAAAAAATAAATAACGAGTCCATTTTCGTATTATTTCTGAGTTTCATTAGTAATAAAATATTTTAGGCTTTAAAGTTATAAGTTTTCTTATTGTCATACTTACGATATTTAGATTTAATAGTGGTATTTATTTACATTTTGAAATTTTATTTCATGATTTTAATATTTATTGTACATATATGTCAGTTTAAGATTATGAAATGTTTTTTGTTTTAAGGTTAGAGTCCAGGTGACAGACAAAGGCTCGCCCCCAAAGACAGGCAATTTGGATGCGTTTGTGTTTGTAACAGTGATCCGTAACTTACACACACCTGTGTTTTCGTCTACTCCATGCAACCGAGAGCTAAGTCAGAACATCGCTATTGGAACCAGTGTCACTCAGGTCGTTGCTACAGATGCTGACTCTGCTGTGAGTGTTTGAATCAGTGCTGTTATAATTTATTAACATACATCAACTAACCTGACCTCACACCTTAATGCATTACACATGACCTAAACCAAGTACCGCTGTCACAATGAAAGATTTAAACCATTAAAGACATTTTGGGGGATTGAAGGTGGATGGAGATGGAGATGCATTAGGATTATTATTATTAAGTGGAATATGGCAAAACTAAGCATTAGAAAATATCTGCAAGCTACAGTCAATTAAGTGAAATTATATGTTAATCTACTAAACTGGCGAAAGTTTGTATTTTCTTTGATGTACGTGGGGACATGGTTACTTATAGAAAGTATACATTTTCAATATTTCAGAAATCTTATTTCCCATTCATGGCCAGCACTTTACAGCATTATATAGGTCTTAACTTGAGTGTTATCATTGTAGAAAATGGAGACAATTTTGCATGTATGTCAGGCTTTTTAAATTTGAATTGTAAAATTAACATCTAGTATCTGAACAAGAAAAGGAGTAAATAAACAAGTTTTTGGTTTTATTAAATTTGAATTGGAGAATGTGTAGAATAATTTTGAAATAGTTTCTGCAATAAAATTTTGTTTTCTTTCAGAATACACCATTTGGACGTGTGCGGTATGAGATAATAGGTGATGACTCAGCACCGGTGTATTTTGATGTGAACCCATCCATGGGTGTCGTCACTGTCAGAGATGGAATCGCACAGGAGTCTGTGTATCAGTATAGGGTAATGATTGTTTTGTTTTCAATTTGATTTTGAATTGATACAGAAAAGTAAATAAATGAACTGGAATAACATACAAATCCCTTCAGTATGTACTTTTAATTATTTGTTTAATTACATTAATCACCTGTTATGTAGTAGGTGTATTAAGGAAAAATTTATATGTCTGACTTTTAAAATTAGTATCATAACTTTGTGATTGCAGGAAAATATGAATATAGTTTCTGCAATAATTGTTGTATACTTGCTGACAATCTTTACTAAAAGAATCACTTGAACTCTTTCCTAAATAAAGATTCAGTTTGACTTTGATTATAGTTTAGATATTTTTTTGAAGTTACTAATTTCATTCCAAACTGGATGCTAATAGTACCAGATAATTTATAAAAGCTTCATGAATATGAATTCAATAGCATGAACTGATCCACTATAATATGTTTTAAGCGTTTTTAAGTAAAACAGTTTATGAAGAAATTCAACTACATTTAACAAGATGTTGTTTAATTTGCATTGTAAACTAATTAACAAAAAGCAATAACCATACAACACAGTATTTGCATGACAAATTATTTTCAATATAATGTTTACAGATTCGTATTCGAGCCCGGGATGAAGGTGTGCCATTCAAGTTCAACACAACGGTCTGCTTGATATCAATCACTCGAAACTTTCGCACCCCAGTGTTTTCAAGACAGTCGTATGTACAGACGGTGGACGAAACCTTCCCACTAGGAAGTGTGCTGTTGAAAGTGAATGCCACTGATTCTGATGTCTTGGTATGCTTTTGAAGTATTTTTTAATATTTTAGAATAATTTGTTTAATAAAGTTTATGTTTTAGAATGGGAAATAAAAATAAAATAATTCATTAAAAAATTTGATTTTCCGTTATTGATGTAAATTTTCAAAATAAAGATAAATTGGGTATGTGATTTGTTTTCATGTTTCACTTCTATTCATGCTAATGTCCAGTTATGGTTCAAGCACACTGTCCTGAGCACACACGTCAGGTATATGGCCTGCATGTTCAGGGCAGAGGTTAATTAATGGTTAATTTTTAAATTTTAAATACAAAACTTTTGCATTTTAAAAATTAATTACATTTACCGGTACATTGAAATGTTTGAGAATTATATAAGATGTAAACGTATTTATTTAAAGTTTTAGTTTAAGTTAAATACCTTTTTTTTTTTTTTAATTCATTATATTGATCTTAAAAAGTTTAAGAATGATATTGATTTCAACCTTTTTGTTTATTTTTAGCCACCAAATAATGTTTTGCGGTATAAAATTGTTGACGATGCTGAGGACCTGCGGTGTTTTATAGTGAATGAAGTTACCGGTCAAATTCTGCTTCGACGATCACTTCTATACAGCCCTTGTCAGGCTAATGTGTTTGTGGTCAGTGTTTGTTTCTTGCTATCTCCTCTAGTCATGTTTGCATTGAGATTACCATCAGTGTGTTATTTGATATTCCATAAGTGGAAAACATGAATTTGAAAATTAATTTCAAAATACTTATGGAAAATATGCAAAAGTCTTCCAAGATTGAAATATGTAGAATCAAAATCTTCTTTTATGTTCCTACTTTGCTATACAGATAAGCCTTTAGTACCCCATAGTACAGTCATGATAAATATTTTCTTGCTGAGAAGTATCACACATTGGTATAGTGTTATTATTGGTTGATTGATTTAGCACTTATTGACCAATGACCTTAATTATAACAAGTATTAGATCATATCACTTATTTGAAATAGATCTGCATTTGCTCATCTTTTTCCAATGTTAAATGTTTTTTTGTTTTTTTTAATATTTAAAAAAAAAAAATTCTGTTATTATTTTAAAAACTATAATAGATTTACTCTTTTTTTTTACTTTTTTTTTTTTTTTTCAGGCTGTATCATTATTAGTATATTACACATTGTTTTCCTCTTATTTTCACAGATGTACCTTATTGCCAAAGATATGGGCACACCACAATTGTCAAGTATGAGAATCAATATCACCGTGATCGTCAACCGAAACCAAAATGCTCCTCAGTTTGTTGGGATTCCATACAACACCATCCTCTCAGAGACTGTGTTAGTGAACAGCCTTGTGTTCCAGGTCACGACTCGCGATCGTGATGTCATCGCACCTTTCAACACCATACGACACTCGATCATCGGGGACGGGTCGGCAGCCAGCTTCTTCAACATTGATGTGATGTCAGGAGAGATCAGGCTGTCTCGGGCCATTCTGTCTGACCTGGAAACCAGTTACAAGGTAATGTCATTTCAGTGGTACTGGAAACCAGTTACAAGGTAATGTCATTTCAGTGGTACTGGAAACCAGTTACAAGGTAATGTCATTTCAGTGGTACTGGAAACCAGTTACAAGGTAATGTCATTTCAGTGGTACTGGAAACCAGTTACAAGGTAATGTCATTTCAGTGGTACTGGAAACCAGTTACAAGGTAATGTCATTTCAATGGTACTGGAAACCAGTTACAAGGTAATGTCATTTCAGTGGTACTGGAAACCAGTTACACGGTAATGTCATTTCGGTGGTACTATTAGAGTGTAACTGATTTTATTTTAAAGTGAGGAAAGCAATATGTTTTATGTAAATAATTTGCTGATTGAATAGAAATTCTTTGTAATTGTGTGTATGTTCTCATTAAGTATTAATACTTAGATTTAAACCAGTTTGGTTTATATTCTAAAATGATTGAAATAATTAATTTTCATGGATGTTTGTCTGTATAATTAAAGATTATGAGTTATATATGCCGTTGTTTTGAACTTTGTAATTTTATCTTTATATTTTGGCCATTGGTTTGTTTGAACTTTTAAATTTTATCATTTTAAATGCAATAGCTTTAAATTTTGCATCTGTACTCTTTGTGTATCTTTTTAAACAATTATAAACTAGTATTTCTTTTCGCCTTTTTAAAAAATAATTTTAAAATTGTCCCATTTATAAACTGTCTTATCTCTTTTTTAAAATTAGAAATTTTTTAATATGCACTGCTAATAACATTGTTATTTTCAGATTCGAGTATTAGCTGCCGATGGAGGTTCACCCTCACTTACCGCCACCACAACAGTGAACGTTGCAGTGTCCAGAAATCTCTTCTCACCACAGTTCTCTCCTCTTAGTTATGAAATTACTGTTTTTGAGACGCAGCCCCTTGGTATGTCTATTCTGAGAATCAGTGCAACTGATGATGATACAAAGGTATTAATACAATTTGTTTTTTGTAACTAATGAAATAAAAGTAAAAATTGTGAAATGTGTTTTAGAGACCAGTAATTTTGAAAAACTTGTTAATAACTGTCTTCAGAAATCATTCATGAATTTTAAAATTCCAATGAAATGTATTTTACAAACAAGTTAACAGTATTATATATACATACACATATACATATACATATACATATACATATACATATACATATATATTGTTGTCAGAATGATATATTTGTTTATTGTGTAAGGTCTATCAAAAATGTTACTAAAACTATAAGTCTTAGAGCAAACAATATGTATTTTGTTTTAAATTATGTATTTCCACATTCTACATTATTTCAGAGTCCTTATAACATCGTTCGTTACCAAGCGACTGGATCCCAGGAAGCTCTGAACTACTTCAGTGTGAACAGTGTGGAGGGAATTATTTCAGCACAGAGATCTCTTACACTGGACAAGTCTAACACAAATACATACTTGGTATGAGTCTACACATATTTACTGAAGTTAATGATTGTAAAAGCCATATATTATCAGAAACTAATACTTCTAATTTGAATTAGTTTGCAAAATGCTTTATTTTCAGTTGGTTTATTTGCCATTATGTATTTACATTACATGTTTCTTTTTCTATTGAAAATAAAAATACTAGAAATTTATATTATAAATATATACTAGTACTTGACAAGTAATGAAACATTTGTAAAAATTTAACATTATCTCTAGTGTAGAAACTTGCATTGTTCATACTTTTATACAATATATTATTTTTCTAAATTTTTTTATTTATTTGTATTTTGCAAAATGACCTTATTTTTATAATTTGTTAATTTCATTTTACCATACTTGGTTAAAAACTCGATTTCACAAAAATGTTTTTGATCTATGATAAACTAATTTCATTTAACTTTCAGATGACAGTGATGGCTACTGATCAGGGTTCACCGAGCCGACAGAGTAATCAAGTTGCGACTGTAAGGATAAACATTGTCCGCAACAACAACTGTCCACAGTTTGTCAACCTTCCGGCCAGTGTTGAGCTGTTTGTCTCACAAGCCAATCAGTTTGGCCAGTCTGTCTACAATATCTCGGCTGTGGACAGTGATGATGATGGTGGACCATTTGGCATTGTGTCCTTCGATGTGATTGGTGATGACAATGCACCAGTTTTCTTCACTGTTGACCCAGCAAAAGGTTCAGTGTACACAAGAACCAATCTGTTCTCTGATTCTACACCAGTTTATAAGGTAAATTACAGGACTTTTATTGAAACATTTATTGAATTTTAAGAATATGATTCTGTAGTCTTTCCCAAATCAAAAATAATCAGGCCATGTGTTTATAATATAAAAACGTTCAGTACAATCAGACTTGAGCATTTGCTATACAAACTAACACAGCATTTGCATCAATTCATGTTATAAGATTTTATGTTTTCAAATGACTGAATGTATCCCATCTCATTTTGAGGATGGTAGTTTGAAATATATTTTAGAATTCAACAAGGTTAGAAATACCTTAGTTTTGTAAAGATAAAGATTTCACTATGTAGTCAGTGTTTTGTTATTTGTAACTGTAGATTTAGTATTGTCAGAGTTTTAAAGGCAGTAATCCTGTTTATTAGGCAGAGTAAAACATTTCTAGCTATTACAGCTTTTTTTACCATCCACTTGCACATTATTAGATAGTTTTGCATAAACTGTGTAATCAATTTGGACAAATCTGTCATGTTTCTAGTGGTTCTACTGTCTGGAGTATTTTAAATGAATTGTGTGCGAAACAAAAAAGGTATGTACCTCAGAAACTAGAATCAGTGGCATTAACAGATTAGAAATAACATGTTGCTTGTTTTTCTTGTCGACAGCTGCGAGTTCGAGCCCGCGATGGTGGGTCTCCTCCCTGTGAGAGAATCGAAGTCCTCTCCATCACTGTGAGGAGAAACCAATTTGCTCCAGTGTGGCAGCCCAGTGCTAATTATATGACCACCATTCTGGAGGCGCACAATATTCTGACACCCATTACTCGGGTCCAGGCAGAGGATGCGGACGTCAGTGTAAGGATAGATTTGTTCTCATGGTCATTTTTAAAAATAGTTTCTCTGTTATCCAGTATTTTCTTCACCGTTAATAAAGAAATGACAGCTTCAGATTTCTACTGTGATAGCACATTTATGTTTCTTTTATTGTATTTCCAAGCACAGATTGTTCTATGGATAAAGGTAGTTTTTCTTGAATTTAATATCACCACAAATATATATATATACTACTCAAAAGAATTTAAGGGTCAGACGATATTTTCGACATTATTTTCTGAATGTCAATTATATTAGCTAGACCATAATGTCACGCATGGTATTGTTCCATTTTGACGAAAGTGGGTCTAAGCAACCCATAAATGAATTAAAATCCACTGTCATTGACACTGTCGACTAGTTCTAATGGCAAAAACATGCTTACATTTGCACGTAAATTAGGGCAAAAGCGAAAGGTCTGCTATGTGCCCATAACTTGCTTTTTCACAAAGCGCTTCATTTGCACGCTTTGCATGTGTATTCCATGTTCCCAATGCTGAATTTCCGTATAATTGGAGCTTGCGTTCGTGTACGGTGCACACTCCAAATTCGACAATGGTACGACGTCAGTGACTATCGAAGATCGAGGAAGGGCTATTGCTTGGCTTCAGGATGGCAATACGCAAAGAAATGTTGCTCTGAGACTTGGTGTCAGTCAGAGTGTCGTTGGCCGACTTTGGCAACGGTACCAAGCAACGAATTCTGTTCGAAATCGTCCACGTTCGGGAAGACCCCGAAGCACTACAAATAGAGAGGACCGCTACATCCGGGTATGGCTCCTACGTCAACGCACAACCACTGCACGCCGATTACGTGACAATCTGCGGACTGCGACAGGAACTCGAGTGTCTGATCAAACCATACGCAATCATACTGAGAGCCAATAATCTACGCTGCCGTCGCCAGGCTGTTCGACCACCACTCCTACCACGTCACAGAACGGCCAGACATCACTGGTGCACACTTCATCTGCGGTGGCAACGTGTTCAGTGGAGTCGAGTGATGTTCACTGATGAGTCCAGGTTTCTGCTCCAGTTCAACGACGGTCGGGTTCGTGTCTACATACGTCCTGGGGAGCGCTTCGCTGACGTTAACGTTAGACAACGTTACCGGTTCGGTGGGGGCAGCGTCATGGTGTGGGGCGGCATCTCTATCCACCACAGGACCCCCCTCTATGTGGTGGATGGCAATCTGAATGGAATCCGCTATCTGAATGAGATTATCCGGCCGTTGGTTCTCCCAGGCCTTCAGCAGATTGGCGGCGGGGCAGTTCTGCAGGATGACAATGCCAGACCCCACCGCGCCAGGGTGGTAACAGACTTTCTCAGACAACAAGGTATCGCCAGGATGGATTGGCCAGCATATTCGCCTGACTTGGCCCCAACAGAGCACGCCTCGGACGAATTAGGCAGGAGAGTTCGGGACAACCATGCCCCTCCGGCCAACCTTCATGATCTGGGTCAACTTCTTATGGCAGAGTGGCAGGCCATTCCCCAAGAGTTCTTCAGACGTCTGATCAACAGCATGAGGCAACCTTCAACTTTGACAGCATGTCATGTGACTTTCTTGTATACAGTGACGTTTATTTGTGGTTTTTTGTAAATATGGAACAATAAATTAAATTTTTGGTGTAGTTTACATCATCAATCTAATACACTCTAAAACTTATTTGGTTATAAATTTTTGACCCTTAAATTCTTTTGAGTAGTATATATTTCATTTCTTTGGTGGTGATCATGTTATGACATATATCTTTATAATTTCATTTAGTATTATTTACTATTTACTCTATTTTGTAGACAGTAACATTGGCTTTAGGAACAAGTAACATAATGCTTTTGTTAGAGAGCCTAGTTCAAGGCCACATAAGATGACATACTTGTGATTTTATTTCATTATACTTGATATGTTTCAATTTCCCTTTATCTTTCCTAGGTAATGAAATATTGTTTTAAATTTAATTATCTTGTGGTGCATTACTTGGTAAAATGTCTGCCTTGTCTCCCCCTGCTCCTTAAACTTTCGTGTTAGGGTTTGATTTAGAGGCAGTGTTAGGGTGAGGATCCCAGTTTATATCAATGCAATACCATTTTTACTACTGCATTCTTTCAGTCTCCAAACAATGTTGTCAACTATAAGGTAATGGAAAACTCGCCCAATCGTGATCTCTTCTTCATCGATGGCACTACAGGAGATGTGTACTTAAGAAACTCCATCATTGGAGCTGCTTTCGATGAATACCAAGTTCACCTGTTGGCTGTCGACGGTGCCTTCAGACCAATGAACAGCACCACGGGAACCTTGACCATCACAGTGATTCGTAACAAGAACCCGCCTGTATTCCAGAACGAGCCATACTCTCGCTCCGTCAGTCAGAACACGGTCGCAGGAACATCTTTGGTCACCGTTGTCGCCTCTGATGCCGATACTGTCGCTCCATACAACTCACTGACTTACGAAATCATCGGAGATGACTCCGCTCCGATTTATTTCCAAATTAATTCATTGACGGGCATGATCACGTTTGTACAGCCGGTTTTGTCCGATCTGAGCGATTCGTACCAGATCCGAGTTAGAGTTGAGGACGGAGGGAACCCACGACTGTCTGATGTTACCGTGGTTACGGTAGTGGTGGAGAGGAATTTGTTTGCTCCTGTTTTCAGTAGTCGGGATTATCGGCAGCTTATTCTCGAATCTCAGCTGGTCGGAGTTCCAATTCTCAGAGTTATGGCAACAGATGCTGACGGCATGGTGAGTTTAATTTTTTTTTTTTTTTTTAAATTCACATGAAAATCGTAAAACGGATTCAGATTTGTGGATTTTAACATTATCCAACAATTATTGTTGTATTTTGTCTTTGATGAAAGCCTGCTAGTTTTGAAGTCCAGACAGTGTTTCTGGATTTGATGTTATGTTCATCTCTGTAAAATTACCATGGTTTGGCTTCCCATCTTAATTACACATTTTCCAGGCAGAGAAAGTAATAAGATTAAACTTTGAAAACAAAACAAATTATTCTAGTTTATATGTTAATGACAGACTCATTAAATGACAATATTACAATGAATATCAGATCAAAACGTCATGATTTCTTTATTCCAATAAAAGCTAATTATTGTTTCTAAAACCTGTTAATAAATAGTTTGCGTGATAAACAGAACATTGTGTTTTCATTTTATTTAGCATATCTGTAGGTGATCTAATTTTATTGTGGATCCTTTACATTTCAGAGTCCAAACAATGTGGTTCGGTTCAGTCTAGCGGGAGGCAGAAAGGACTTGGACTTCTTCCTGGTAGACTCTGTGTCTGGAGATATCAGCCTACGCCGTCCCGTCAGCGATGACCTCAACAGGACAGCCGTGTTCCAGGTGGGTTTGACAAAAAATACCTCATTGTACTAGAATTGGTGTAACTACCTAAGTATACATATAAAAATATACAATGTATCTCCTCCTTCTTCTTCTGTGTTTGTGGTTATGTACACTGTTACCGAGTACATAACATGTATCCTATGCAGTGTACATAAATGTATTTTTGCAACTTGCTTTTTTAATATTTTAGCACATGGAATTGAGATCACATTTTAAAATTGTAGTTATGCCCCTGGAGTTGGAATGTTTAAACAAATATTGTTTTAATTTTGTGTCCTTCCTATTGTCTGTAATACATTGCCACCACATTGTTCTTTATAGCATGAAATAGTCCTAGAGGACATTACTTTAATGCAATACTTCAAATCATAATGTCTGTTACAATTACATGTTTCAGTTCCAAGCCCTTTCCGAGGACATGGGCAGCACACCACAAAGTGCCATCCCAGCCAATGTTCACATCACTGTGATACGCAATGAGAACTGCCCCATTTTTCAAGGCATCCCGTACAGCATGACGATACCGCAGAGCGTGGCCGGTTTGTCCAGCATCTTCCAGGTCTCGGCCATCGATCGCGACAACATAGCACCGTTCAATCTGGTTAAATACTCCCTGATCGGGGACGATATCACGCCGACATTCTTCAGAGTCGATCTCATCTCCGGGATCATCACTCTCCGGTCCCACGCCGATCTCACTACAGATCTGTCTTTGAAATATGTGGTAGGTGTTTTTAGTTGTTCTCTTAATGTTGATTATTACCCATGTGGTTAAAAATACCTTGGTAAATATCAAAGTGATACATCCCACTAGAACGCCAAGTGGGTCGTAACACATCGATGTCACATGATAAGTCATCGTTTGGCGCACTACAACCTTACAGGAAGGTCAGCTAAACAAGTTGAGTGATATAAATTAAGGTCGATTATGGGTTATAAATAGGATATTAAACTCGCTACCATTTCATATCATGTTTATGTCCCTCGCTACATCTCGGGACAGTTAAACATTATTTCACTCGGGACACAACCATAATACAAAATGGAAGCTTGTTTAATATCCTATAATTCTGGTATGAAGCTGTAAAACATGGATTCTAGGACAGGACAATATTGATCATA
Organism: Gigantopelta aegis; assembly: GCF_016097555.1. Classification (NCBI taxonomy): domain Eukaryota; kingdom Metazoa; phylum Mollusca; class Gastropoda; order Neomphalida; family Peltospiridae; genus Gigantopelta; species Gigantopelta aegis. The sequence continues at coordinate 10,939,108 of NC_054706.1, forward strand.
GGAAAGAATATGAAAAGCAGAACTACTTTCTCAATAATTGGAAGATTTTGCATACTAATGTCATGACAGAATACTAACTATATCTGATTAGCTTGTTTGGAATTGTGTTAGTCACAATGGAAGACCAATTTTACTCTGCTTTAATTATGTTGAGGATAAACTGTTACTTCTAAAAAAACAAAAGAACTCAGGATTGAATATTTTTCAGATTACTAATAATAATGAATAAGTGATATTTGACAAATTGGAGAATTATGATAGAAAATGTCAGTTGGAATATATTTTTTTAAATTTATAAATATAGAAACAAAATGGAAAACATGGGGTTTTAAAACTGAAAAATGGGATGAAAAATAAAAGGATAATTAACCCCAATAGTTTTAATATTTGTTATTAATATCTAAACGGATCAAATATAGATTGTTAATCTTTTTTTTTACTCATACTATTCAAAATTATTTTCATTACAAGATATGTTGTTGTTAATTAATGGTCCATGCTAGATACCAGGCATCAATTTATGTCAAGATACTAGTTCAAATGTCTTTACCTTCCATGTTTAAATAATAAAACTAATAATAATCTGTTTTTAGGCTCGTATTCTAGCTCGTGATGGTGGTATCCCAGCATGCAGTGCTACAACAACTGTTGCCATAACAGTATTGAGGAACATGTTCTCTCCGATCTTCAGTAACTACAACTTCCTGACTCGCACCATCGTGGAAACTATATCTGTGGGGTCAGTCATCGCTGATGTCAACGCCACAGATGCAGATACTACGGTAAACAATTTACACTAGTATTCATTTATAATAAAAAAACAAAGTAGTTATGCAGTTAAAGAATACTCAACAAGTTTCAAGGCACTACTGGTGCAAGAGTAAATTGACATCCTTTGTGAGCCTAGCTTATGGATGTACGGACACCAACATCGGTTCATGAGTGTAAAATATACAATATTGCTGAATAGTGATTTGAGTATTCTATTTATTATATAACATTTAGTGAAATACTTTAAAATATCAGTGAAATAAAAGGGTTATCAGTCACTCAGTGAGGATAACACATTTTACAGTGTAAATTTCACTATTTCACTCTAAAATGTGTTATCGTCACTGTAGAAAGTGTTATCTTCACTGTAAGATAGCCGGAACTATTTTTCTGCTGGCAATCTTATTTGAAAAACCCCCATGAAATATCCTCTATTTATTATCCATTCTCATTTTGAAGATCTACAAACGATATTAAACGTACAAGTTTACCAGACTAAGAACGAAAACGTTTATTGTGATGTTACAGAACCAAAACACTGAATATGCTGTCCATTAAGCTTATGTTTACCAAGGAAAAGATAGCAGAATATTACCTTGTATCTTTCTTCTTATCAGTGCCAGATTTATAAGAGGGCAAAGGGGGCAATTGCCCCTGGCCCCCCTGCCAGAGGGGCCCCCCAGACTAAGGACTTCCTTTATACAAAATTTTATAATTATAAAATTAGTTCATTTTTTTATTTGTCATGTAATTTAATTTCTATGTTGAGGGCCCCTGAACCTGAAGTACCCCGGACCCCATTGTCTAAATCCGGCCCTGCTTCTTATAATTATGTTGTTTGTACTTCTAATGGTGATATTTGTTAGTTTTGAAGTAGCAACATAACAGATTGTTTTGGACTATAATGAGCTTTATTATATGTTTTATTTGCAGTCTCCTGAAAATAAAGTGACCTTTTCCATTGAGGGTGATGCTAATGCTGGTGACATTTTCTTTGTAAATCCACAAACTGGAGTGATTACTCTGCTCAGTTCTGTGGAGAATACAAATCAGCTGCTGTATAGGGTAAGTACCGATATCGTTTTCATAATTAGCTCATTCTTTGAAATATTTTATGTTTCTATAACCTTAGCAACTATTTAGCAGGCATTTAGTTGTTTTGTAAACAACAAAAGCATAATTTAAATTCTAAACAAAAAATAACAACATGTATAATTAAGAAGGGAAGAAGAGTAAGTACAGTATAGTACAGATTACAGATTGATTTCTGAAGAAAAAAATTGGAAGGAGGGTACATATGAACAGCTTAAATTGTGAGTGATTGTTTGGGCTGAATTTAGGAAAGCTATTTTTTCCTTGGTGATGTCTAACTTCCAAACATAGATAATGATAAATGCATTTGTTTAGCTATATGCACACAAGCCTTATTTGTTCAGATTAACACACAACTCCTAGATAAATGCATTGATAATCACCTTTCATAAGTTCATCCCTCAGTGTTGACATTTGTGGGTACTCCAATATATACAGGGTTTCAGTTAAAAACTTTGTAGTTATATTTTAAAGGGTTTTAGAGGGATGACTTAAGAATAACATTTGATACTGATTATTGTATTTTCAGATCCGTGTAGCTGCGACGGACGGAGGTGTGCCGTCACGGATGGCCTACACGTACGTTGACGTAACGATCCGCCGCGAGACGGGACATCTGGCCTTCACGCTGCCGTCGTACATTGTGATCATTAGTGAGAACACACAAGTGGGGCAGGCCATCATCACCACGCAGGCTCAACCAGGGGTAATGGGAAATAGTTTATGTACTAAAGGGCACTGATCCTAGTTAAACAAAAAATTATTGTTGGACAGTGTCAAATATTTTTACGATTTTACAACTTTTATAAGTTATAACATCTTGTAAATCCAAGCTGTTTCTGGTTATCCTGGTATCTGTAGTAGCTCCAACATCATTTAATGTGAAACAGATAAGATACACACATGGGAATTACGGATTTTACTGATTTATTGTATTTTGAACTGTTTTAGTTGTTAATTTTCTACTTTATCATTACCTTCTTTTTAATGCATATTTTCATTTATGTTATGAACTATTTTTAGCAACTTTAATGTGCAATTTATTTTGTAGACTATTTGAACACTGATAACAGTGTTCTGCTTGGTAACCATCTTGCTTTTTGCTTAACAACAAATTATATTAACAAAAGTGCAGAATGTTTTCTTATAGAAAGTTTCCAACATATGTGATATCCATATAATATTTTGGCATATCTTTCTGTTGTTTCATTATGTGTAAACTATGCAATTGAAAAATATCTTTATTCTTTCTATCTTTTCCTTGTAGCAAGCTTCCTATAAGCTGCTGGGGGTTGACCCAGGACCTGTATACTTCACAATTGATGAATTCTCTGGCACCCTGTCTCTACTTTCTGACCTGCATGCCGACCCAGCACGCCTGACGTTCTACCAGCTGCTGGTGGAGGCGCGGGCCGACACTGGGATCAGTATCCAGAGCGCACAGGCATACGTGAACATCACGGTGATGAGGAACGAGAATGGTCCCGTGTTCGCCAGTACAGATTACTCTCTCAGCATCTTCGATACGACCGTCATCGGAACAATCGTCCTCACAGTCACCGCTACTGATGCTGATGGGGTAAGCAGGGAAATGATTTTTATGATTTTAAGCTTATTTATAGCTGTAATGTTGAGAAAAAGTTTCTTCTTTTTTTAACGACACCACTAGAGCACATTGATTAATTAATCATTGGCTATTGAATGTCAAACATTTGGTAACTCTGACATAGAATCTTAGAAAGGAAACCTGCTACATTTTTTCATTAGTAGCAAGGGATCTTTTTTATGCACTTTCCCACAGACAGAATAGCTCATACCACGGCCTTTCACCAGTTGTGGTGCACTGGTTGGAATGAGAAAAAAACCCAATCAGTTGAATGGATGTAATGTTGACAAATTACCTTTTATTGAAGTATCATAAAGAGTTAGCTTTTTAAATATGATTTCAGATTTTATTTTTAAATAAGGTTTCACATTCCTGAGTCATGTATGTATAAAAGTGCATATAAAATATCTCTTGATGCTAATAGAATGTAGTGGCTTTTATCTAAGGCTACGAGTCGTACCTTACCAAACTTTTGACATTCAATAACCGATAATTAATAAATCAATGTCTTCTAGCGGTGTCGTTAAATAAAAACAAACATTCCTGGGTTTGCAATGACAGACCAGTCTCATTGCCGTAGTGGTTAAAGTTTAACGCTGTTATATAATATTTAATGTATGATGTTAATTAACCTTTTGACTACTGCAGGCGAGATATCTTGCCCGACGTCATGTTAGTCAACATATAGATACTGCATACAATGCATTCCTCAATTCATATTTCCTGCCGTTTTGCACATGGAACTCACTGGAAGCGGAAATATAATAAAAGAAAAAAGATTTCTTTTCAAAATGGTGGCTTTTATTTTGATTTTTTCAATTGAAAATACCTTGAAAATTTTAGTGGTTTTCGCCAAGTATTTTTGCTGGACAACAATGGCGGCATGTTGTGGTCATTTTCAGGTATCGATAGCTGATTGTGACAGCTAATTTGATAATAAATTTGATCATTTACCAACAATAAAAATCACCAAATATTGCAATATGAATCGTAGTTCAGTTTTTAAAAAACATTCTGGTCAGAAAACTACTGTTATCGGGAATAATGGACATAAATACTGTATAGCTGGCCACAAATGCCCCTAAGTAAATGTGACTTTTTCGATTTTTTGCATAATTTTAATCACAATTAACTGATCTACAAATCATAAAAATTACAAAAACCCACGAAAATAATACTTACCGATTCATATATGAACTTTATTTCATGTATTTATAAAACATTTAAGTGATTATATGTCAGTAAAAATTATAAACTTGTACCCACTCAACATGGTTTTTGTTAAAAATTAATCCAGTAGTCTAAAGGTTAAAAACATTTTATTTTGTTATTGAAATTAAGTTAATTCCATTTTGATTTTGTGTATTGTAAGGATTGGTGACAATTAACAACTGATGTTGATAAATAATTATAGAATATTAACAATGTTTCATGTTTCAGGACATCATTGAGTACACTGATGTGAGGGGAGGTAACTTTGCTGAATTCTTCTACTTAAACCCCCGGACAGGACAGTTATCTGTCAAACAGTCGCTGCTGTCAACTCACGAAAGTGTTTTCAAGGTAAATATTTGCTACATTTATATAACAATGTTTTTTTACCATCACTCTTAAGTTTGATATCCTTAGGCTACAATCTCAAAGCTAGGTCACATAAATATGTATTATTATCCATTTTAAGATTTGGTTTTAAACAATATTTATTGCCATTCAAAAACAGTAGTGGTCTGGGAAGTGGCCAGCAGGCGTTAGCCTATATTAAGGCCTCTCCCAACATTTTACAATATGAATATATTACAAGCAATTAAATAAAACATGAGTATAACTTTTTCCAAATTTGGCCTCTGATCTCACTGGGTAGGAGAGATTTAATTTGTTTTCATATAAAATCATTTATTAATGTGTTTTTTTTATGAATTATTTTTTGATACAGTTTAAGGTGAAGGCCAGCGACCAGTACATCCCTCCCAGACTGGCGTTCTCCAACGTGACGGTGTTCATCCAGCGAGACAGCTCGCCACCGCGATTTGTGAATGACCCGTACCGAGCCACCATTCTTGAGACGGCCGTCAATGGGACGTCCGTGTTCAGACTGTCAGCTGTTGACAACGACCCCAGGGTACGACTTGTTACCTGTACAGTGTAGTTAATATCATAATGTTTTATAACTGTTGACAATGACCCCAGGGTACGACTTGTTACCTGTACAGTGTTGTCAACAACATAATGTTTTATAACTGTTGACAATGACCCCAGGGTATGACTTGTTGCTTGTACAGTGTTGTCAACAACATAATGTTTTAAAACTGTTGACAATGATCCCAGGGTACGACTCGTTACTTGTACAGTGTAGTTAACAACATAATATTTTTTTTGTGTTGACCCTAGATTCCAAGTTACTTATTTTTTTCTGCTGTATAAAACTAAAGTGTTCTAACAATCATGTTAGAAATTAAATAGCTATATTTTAAAAATGTGATGATTTGTTGTTAAAATTCCTTCCTCTCCATGTCTTAGAAATGTCAGGAAGAAAAACAGTCATGCAGTGTTGGATGAATGGATGTTCCTAAAAGCAATATCATTTTAAATTAAATAACATTTATTATGGTCAGTGACTGAGAAATGGAGTAAATTGTTCCTAATACAGGTGGGTTCTTTTGAATAGCTGCCATGCGATTTAGTCCAGTTAGTAAAGAAGTTGTTTTGTTTGTATGTATAGGGTATTCTTCAGTACGAGGTTGTAGGAGTGGGTGTGGCACCAGCTTTCTTTGCTGTGAACCAGAACACTGGTCTGGTCACGGTCTACAACGACAGAGCTCTTCAGTTTGACAGAGGAGATGTCTTCACAGTAAGTTTGATTTAATCAATTTTACTTTCATTTCTATAAATTAAAAAATTTTCGTTCACTAAATTTTATTTTTACACTAACAATTGCTAGAGTTTTAGAACTATATACCATATAATTGAAAAACATTTTGTGTGGGCAGCCCAAAAATATATAATCAATTGCACAGATAGTAAGAGATATAAATGATAACTAACAGGTGATAAAAACCACCTGTTACTTCCACATCAATTTTGAATAATAAAAGTTCAATACATTCGCTTTGGTTATAAGCTGCATTTTTATTTTATTCCACATTGTTGTAAACATCAGAACTTTATCCATCTATCATTGATGATCTGTATCATGAATGTTAAATTTAACATATTATTTCTGTTTTATTAGTTAAGAGTACAGGTGTACGACTCTGCCTACCCCGGCGTCCGCGACACGTCCGATCTGACCATCAACGTATTGCGGAACGTGAACAGTCCCGTGTTTACCGTACCCACGTACGTGATCACCATTCCCGACACGTACCTGCTGGGCCGCAACATCACTCAGGTGCAGGCCACAGACGCCGACGGCGACTACGTGCGCTATCAAATCATGGCCAACCAGAGGGCGCTTGAGTATTACTACATGAACCCAGACACCGGGATTATCTCCCTTAAGAAACCTCTCACTGAAGGCTCGCACAAACAAGATACGGTTAGTGATGTGTTTGGCTGTAATAAGAAAAAAGTTGAAAAGTGTTTATTTTATGGTTAAGCTTAAAGTTTTAATCTTATTTATTTGACATGATGTTAAATAAGTAAAGATCCACCACTTAAATGTAGAAAATATATTTCAACAAGTGCTTTCATAAAAATTTCCTGTTTTGCTCAGTTGTCAAAACACTGACCTTTTACCCAAGGAGATCCTTGATCTGAAGTCCTTCAGAGTAGAATAATATTTGGCCTCTGGAAGCTCATTATCAGTTAGCATATAAAAAGCATATATAATGTCTTATTAATTGCTTCCATACATTAGATTGCAATGGTACTCATTGATGGATATTTGTGAAACAGACTTGTCTTTGTAAGACCTGTTTAGTAGAAAGATCAACAAATTATTTGTTACATTTTCGTTCATGTTTATTATTTAAACAAGATGTTACAATTATGAAGTGTAAGCATTCACAGATAAATTATACATAGAACAATATTTAGCCCACGGGAACAGGTGATCAAATGGAAAGAAGGTGAATAACATAATCATGTAAAATATGTAATTTGTAAGAGCCAGAAATTTCATTTAAAAAAATGTGGCATGCATGTATGAGTTAATGGAAATGATCTCTAATTTTGAGTAGTTAATACAAACTCAACTGTGTTTTTCAAGCAGTGTATTAACAACTTTTCAGTATTTTTATGTAAGTTGTCCATATGGAATATACATTATGTTGTTGTTTTCTTAGCTGAATCTTCGAGCCAGTGACCAAGGTGTTCCTGAGAAGTTTGGTTTTGGTTTGGCTGTAATCAACATCATCCGTGACAACGGTCCTCCACATTTCACACAGCAGCCATACATCACCACGACCCCCCGGGACGTCACGGTCAACTCGACGGTGATCCTGGCCCTCGCCGTTGACGACGACCTGCAGGGTGACATTGTGTACAAGGTGGTCGGGAACTACCCCGCGCCCACGTTCTTCAACATCGACTCACGCACTGGGGCGGTACGAGTTATCAGATCGGTCGAGTTAGACAGCTTACACACAAACATGTACTATGTGAGTCTATTGTGATACATCCTTTTATTAAAGTGTCTGAGTTTTATTTGCAGTTGTGTTGACGTAAACATTTTGTTGGTCTATTAATAGTATTTGAATAAACAAAAATCATAATTATTTTATCATTTACAACAAACATGTGCTAATTGTTTTGGTAATACACCTTTTATTACTATGTGAGTCTCTTGTCCTACATCCATTCCTCAGAGGTGACTACTTTTTATTTACATTTCTATTCACATAAACAAAAATTGTGGTATATTAATAGCATATGAATAAAAAAAGAAAAATCATATTTTATCATTTACAACAAACATGTACTAAGTGTTTTATTAAAAGTGTCTCAGATTTTTTGTTTTAAATGTATTTCATACTTATATGTTCATTTCAAGTTCAAAACATACTTTCATGGAAATGCACCTCGGCCATCTGGGTTATCTGTCTAGGATAGGGTTAATGACTAGTTGTTGGAGATTAGTGAGAGAAAAGTTGGTGTAGTTGATTTATATCTCTCTACAGATCAGTTAAATCTCCGTTAGTTGAAGCCAATATATGGCTGTCAACCCCCTAAAGCTATAGCTTAACCACTACATGACCAAAGCTGGTAATGGGATGATTTTCATTTATGACCTAGTTTTAACAATATGTTAAAATTATAATTGCAGAACAGTTATCTGAATACAAAATTGTTATGTCTGTGTTCTGTTTTGATACCAGTATTTTGTATTTGCATTCTGTGCATTGCATTTCATGTTTTATAACTTGTAACAGTATTCAGTTCATAAACATTGTGATCTAATTGTATATTCACTTATTTTTTTAGGTTTCCATAATTGCCTATGACTCAGTTTATCCAAATGCATTGGCGAGTGCCACAGCTACAGTCAACATCAACCGCAATCCTAATGGTCCTTTGTTCAGTTCGTTAATATACGAACGTACAATAGACGAAGATACAGTGATTGGGTCACTCATTGTAGATGCAAATGCTACAGATTTTGATGGGGTACATTTTCATTTGTCTTGTTTATCATTACCACTGTCAATATTTATCTGGATTATAATTCCAGTGTTCTTTTTATGATGGCTTATGATTAGTTAAATGCCATTAGATGAATTGTTTTTTTTAAAAGAAAACAAATGCAAATGCTACAGATTTTGATGGGGTACATTTTCATTTGTCTTGTTTATCATTACCACTGTCAATATTTATCTGGATTATAATTCCAGTGTTCTTTTTATGATGGCTTATGATTAGTTAAATGCCATTAGATGAATTTTTTTTTTTTAAAGAAAACAAAAACAAAATAAACCACATCATTGTGAATATATAATAACAATATGTAATTTTTTTGGTATAAATTATTATTTTATGAAGCTTTGATAAATAAAACAAATATTTAACTCATATATATATATATATATATCTTTAAAAAAAATTAAAATTGTATCAGAAAAACTTTTGAATAGCTGTATGTGAAAGAAATAATATCACCATTGTTTGGTACCAAATAGATTGTATCTAATTAATTGTAAAAAAGCCTTTAATGAACTTTAACATGGATTTCTATATTTTTATTTTATTCATTGTATATCATTATATGACACTCAGTGGCTGTGTTGGTTTGTTGACTCATATACTTAATTGTTTTTATTTATTTGTTCCTTCATTTGTTTCATGGATTAATTGACTGATGATTCTGTTTTGTTTCTGATACAGGATGTTATACGGTTCAGTCTACAAGGAGATGACAGGGACAGTGAATTTTTCTATCTGAATGAAGACACTGGATACATTTCTCTGAAGAAAAATTTACTAGAGACCAATATCAACCAGTTCAGGGTATGATTTCTTAAGTTTGGTTCTTTGTGAAGAATATATCGTCCTCAAAAAATCTGCTAGGTTTTTTCCCTTTCCAGCCAGTCCCATGCATGGTACACTGAAGGCAGTGGTATGTGCTGTCCTATAGAAATGTAATTGTAATGATCCCTTGCTGCTTTTCAGTAGGAATAACTTATGCTGTGGCAGTGGAGTTTCCTGTCTTTGTATTTGAATAAGGTGTCAAAATAACCATATGTTAAATGCCAGATTATGATAGATTAAAAATATGTTGAGGTTTGGTTACTAAAATATTGCTTTTCTTCATTTCTTTAAAAAACCCTTATTTCTTATTTAGACAGTTATCAAATGCTTTCTTTGATCTAGTATTCACTTACAGTTTTTCCTTTGATTAATTTTTGTTAACAGAATTTGTTTTCACTCTAGGTCAGTATAATTTATTTTTAAATTTTACACCTAGAGATAAACAAAATGTTAGGTATTCATATATCTGTTACCCTTTTATTCTTTTAAATTTTTTATAAGCCTACCTAAAAATAGGCACAATGTTGTGCATAAACATATTTTATATTTTAACAAATTATTATATTTATGTTATTTTAAGAGTTTTTGTATAATTCATGATTTCTTAGACTGTTGATGTAGCATATTTTGAATTTATTACTTTCAGTTTACTGTGATAGCAAGTGATCAGAATAAGCCGGTTCGACTCTCAACATCGGAAGTGATCATCAACATCATTAGGGATGAGGCGGCCCCTCGGTTCGTGTCACTGCCCTATGAAACCATCGTCCTGGAAACGGCGGACGTCGGAACCACCATTTACCGTGTGACAGCGGTGGACGCGGATCGCAAAGGAACTTTGAATTACCTGGCTACTGGAGATTTTCAGGCAACGTTCTACTTTGGTGTTGAGCAAACCACTGGAGTAGTGACAGTCCGAAACAATCTTAGAGATGATATTCTAAGTCTGTACACTGTAAGTAATTGTTAACATACATATGCTTAAACCTATTTACTTAAAATTGCAATCTGGAATATTAATGTGTTTTTTTTAAACATTTAAAATTGATCATACAGTTCAGTTTTCATCCCATGACATGCCATTCTGTGGTTTGATATATAAAAAATCAGTATTTGTTGTATTAACCCATCATAGATCCAGTGTACTAATGAATGAATGAATGATTAAATGAATGAATTAATGTATGAATGTTTAACGACACCCCAGCACAAACATCAAAAGCAGTCAGAGAATGGGTCCACTGAGTGTATTTGATCATATGATCAAAGCCTATCAAGGGAGCTCTCTAACAAGTGAACTAGATCCTGCTCCTGTGTATAGACAGAACATCTTATATCAAAGCCTATCAAGGGAGCTCTCTAACAAGTGAGCTAGATCCTGCTCCTGTGTATAGACAAAACATCTTATATCAAAGCCTATCAAGGGAGCTCTCTAACAAGTGAGCTAGATCCTGCCCCTGTGTATAGACAGAACATCTTATATCAAAGCCTATCAAGAGAGCTCTCTAACAAGTGAGCTAGATCCTGCCCCTGTGTATAGACAGAACATCTTATATCAAAGCCTATCAAGAGAGCTCTCTAACAAGTGAACTAGATCCTGCTCCTGTGTATAGACAAAACATCTTATATCAAAGCCTATCAAGGGAGCTCTCTAACAAGTGAGCTAGATCCTGCCCCTGTGTATAGACAGAACATCTTATATCAAAGCCTATCAAGAGAGCTCTCTAACAAGTGAGCTAGATCCTGCCCCTGTGTATAGACAGAACATCTTATATCAAAGCCTATCAAGAGAGCTCTCTAACAAGTGAGCTAGATCCTGCCCCTGTGTATAGACAGAACATCTTATATCAAAGCCTATCAAGGGAGCTCTCTAACAAGTGAGCTAGATCCTGCCCCTGTGTATAGACAGAACATCTTATATCAAAGCCTATCAAGGGAGCTCTCTAACAAGTGAGCTAGATCCTGCCCCTGTGTATAGACAAAACATCTTATATCAAAGCCTATCAAGGGAGCTCTCTAACAAGTGAACTAGATCCTGCTCCTGTGTATAGACAAAACATCTTATATCAAAGCCTATCAAGAGAGCTCTCTAACAAGTGAGCTAGATCCTGCTCCTGTGTATAGACAAAACATCTTATATCAAAGCCTATCAAGAGAGCTCTCTAACAAGTGAGCTAGATCCTGCCCCTGTGTATAGACAGAACATCTTATATCAAAGCCTATCAAGGGAGCTCTCTAACAAGTGAGCTAGATCCTGCCCCTGTGTATAGACAGAACATCTTATATCAAAGCCTATCAAGAGAGCTCTCTAACAAGTGAGCTAGATCCTGCCCCTGTGTATAGACAGAACATCTTATATCAAAGCCTATCAAGGGAGCTCTCTAACAAGTGAGCTAGATCCTGCCCCTGTGTATAGACAGAACATCTTATATCAAAGCCTATCAAGGGAGCTCTCTAACAAGTGAGCTAGATCCTGCCCCTGTGTATAGACAAAACATCTTATATCAAAGCCTATCAAGGGAGCTCTCTAACAAGTGAGCTAGATCCTGCCCCTGTGTATAGACAAAACATCTTATATCAAAGCCTATCAAGAGAGCTCTCTAACAAGTGAGCTAAATCCTGCTCCTGTGTATAGACAAAACATCTTATATCAAAGCCTATCAAGAGAGCTCTCTAACTCTAACAAGTGAGCTAGATCCTGCTCCTGTGTATAGACAAAACATCTTATATAGCATTAAAGAAGCTGAAAACACAGAAGTCCTTTATAACCATAGTTTATGTTTTGCATTTTTTTTTTTTAATTTGAATTTAAATGTCATGCTATAATATTGTTGTTAATTTATTCAGGCTGTAGTACTGTTACTAATTCCGACTAATGTAGAATGTTTTTGATACGTTCACAGCTGCGGATAATTGCCTATGACGATGGTTCCCCCGACAAGACTGGCACCGCCACAGTGAACATCTTGTTAACGAGAAATCCCAGCACGCCTGTTTTTGACCAGAACATCTACGAAGTGACCATCCCTGCAGCTCACAGTCTTGGAGCCACGGTTGTTGAGGTCAACGCTCAAGATCAAGATGGGGTGAGATTAAGATGTTACATTAATTATTTCATTAATTGTCTAACACAATAGTGCAGTTTTGTCAGTGATAAAAGACCTTTGTACAAAGGAGATCTTGATTGTACTCTTTTAAGAGTAGACTATGTGATAAATGTGGAAGTAGATTTTTGTGATAATATGCTTGGTTTTTTTTTTCATTCTTTTTCTTTGTTTTTTTCCCCCCAAAATATCCCAATGTCCCCTTTCCTTCTACTCCTTTGAATTCCATCTCATTTTCTCACACTCTGGCAACTCTTTCAATTGCATTTCACATCCACATCCCAGGCCTTGTCTATCTGATGTTTTGCTATCATATCAAACTGTAAAGACACTAATTTAAGATTTATTAAAATCAAAATTATTAATATACACACATCGATTAATGTTACATACAATTAATAAATTTAAAAGATTATTGATCGACAAGTTTAATCACTTATTATGTAATGGAACTTGTTTGTTTGTCACCAGGATGTTCTGCGATATAGCTTGGAGACTGACTCCCGAAGAGATGCCAGTGGGAAAGCCTTGCAATATTTCTACATTGTCGAACAATCGGGAATTATTTACCTTCGACTCCCTCTGATCGATGACCCAGACAACACAGTCAGATACACGGTTTGTACCAATATTCTTACAGTAAATCTGCTACAGAATTGTATGTGCTTTGCAATATATATACAGAACTTCACATATGTTGTTTATTTTGTGTAAGAATATATACCACGAGACTGCGTAGCAGTCAAGTGGTATGTTCTTTCGCAAAATAAACGAGTGCAATAATAAGAAGTGAAAACAAAGTATGTGAAGTTTTGTATTTATTACATACCTTCTTTTATGTTTTACAAAAACGGTTTTTAATTTAACGTCTTTAACACCAATTCTATGATCAAAACTCCTTTCATGGATTTACTTAATGTTAAGAATCATACTCTGCACGATGTGACGTCATTTGTAAATCATATATAAATATAAATGTATAAGTAAATAAAAAGCGCTAACTGCAGTAAAAAGAAATGTAAGTATGTAAATGATTAGATAGGTCAAATAGATATCACGTGACAAAAAACAGAACAACATACATATTTTTATAAACCTTCATTTTGCACTGCCATTGGAAATGCTTACAACTGTAACAATGTGTTATTTTTCTTTTAAAATAGCTATATGTGTTATGTTAACTGTAACAATATTCTAATATATTTCTTTTCTGTTTAGATGCTGGTCAAAGCCCGGGATCAGCGAAATAATGAGAAACAATCTTTTGCAACAGTGATTGTGAACGTCATTCGGAATAAGTTTCTTCCTGTTTTTCTGAGTCAGCCCTACGTGATACGTATCTCAGAGAACACAGACCCCGGAACGGAGATCTACAGGATGTCCGCATTTGACCAAGATATTTCTGTAAGGCTCCTCATTGATCATACATGTATTCTTGTGCCTTCAGACATTGTCTCTTTTCAGCTTTTGTTTTTGCTTTAGCAAAGGATAATCAGCGCCAACCCCCCTCCCCCCAAATATTTTACAGAAATTTGCAATCTTTGAATATAATATGGAGATGTTTGTAATTTTTTAATTGAACATAGATGTAGTATAAAATATGTTTGGAAGTGAATTTGTCACAATGAGCAATGGAAATTAAGGAAATGATAACAAAATGAATGGTGAAACATTTACAGTAAGTTTTTGTATTTATTACATACCTTTCCTATCTTCATTTTAATTCTGTATTCCACCTACTGTCTGCTACTGTATATTTTATTGAATAGGCTATAAAGGTCTTTATTACTATAATTTAATATTAAATTGATATGTAGTAAATTAAAATATATGATTCAGAGTACACTATGGTTGTATCATAATATTTTTGTAACTTCTACAACTGTCCACTTACAGGCTCCTGGTGCTTTGCGTTACGGTGTAATGGGCGACAGCATTGCCCCATTCTATTTTGACGTTAATAAAACATCGGGAGTAGTGACACTCAAGAATGACCTAAAGACTGATGTTGCCAACTTCAATTATGTGGTATGTCGTTTCTGTTTATTTCATTATTATTTCTTATTCAATCAGTTTATTACTGCAAAATTAATTAAAAAAAAAAATGGACATGATTTAGGCTGTGTACCATTTACATTAGTATTTGTGTG
Organism: Gigantopelta aegis; assembly: GCF_016097555.1. Classification (NCBI taxonomy): domain Eukaryota; kingdom Metazoa; phylum Mollusca; class Gastropoda; order Neomphalida; family Peltospiridae; genus Gigantopelta; species Gigantopelta aegis. The sequence goes on from NC_054706.1 coordinate 10,954,293, forward strand.
TTTACGAATCTTGTCAAAACATTCCATAAACTTTCGTTTGTTTGTCATATTATTTTGTTTGTTCATATATTAATAGACCACAATACCTGGCAAAACACATGTATTTATGAATGAACTGATTTGATTTATTAAAAAAAAAAAAGTCTCACCCACAATGCATATGCGAATCCGCCATGTTTTTTCTGGCAAAAATCCTATTTTAAAAATTCAGTGCATTCTTGTTTTGCACGGTAATGTACAATGTATCTAATGTATTTTCTAAAAATATATCAACACGATCCCGATCATAGGATATTTACAGAAATAAGATTAATAGCCTTTTTTTTTGCATTTATGGCAGATCTGTTACCCATTTACAATTATTTTAGTTTTTTTAACGCGATTTCACTTCTGATTCAACATTTCGACAAAATGTTCTGTACCTTACATATGGGACTCAGTCTGTTTAGATATATCCACCTTGTCATAAGTGCTCGCTATTAATTTTGTTTTAAATAATTATGTTACAATTTAATTTTTAATTTTTTTTTCCAGCTACGTGTAAATGTACACGACATTGTGTACCCAAATGAGGTTGCCACAGCTACCATTGATATCCGCATCACAAGGAATGACAATCCCCCGATCTTCACGATGTTGCCGTATCGAGTCACTATTAATGAGACGACTGGTGTCGGAGTTGGAATTCTGCAAGTTAAAGCTACTGACGCTGACAACGTACGTTGATTTGATGAATCCCATAGATTGAATGTGCAATGATTGATTGCTATCAGAAAATGTATACATTTCCTCAATCACATTCAACTTTAAAACCTTTTAACAAATGACCTTCCAATGAAATGAGTAACACATTTTCGAAATTATCAAATTATGTTCCAAGTATATTATTATTAGAAATTTCGCATTATATTATGTTGGCTTTGTTACAAATATATTGTTATGCCAATAATGTTTTAATTGTTTCAACATCATTACTAATTTAGATCCATAGATAACTGATCATAAATCTAATATCAAAATTAATCATTATTTTCTTTAACATTTAAGAAAGCTTCTTAAAATATATAAATTTTAAGTTTTTAATTTCCATAAAAGTAATGAATTATCACAATGATTATATAAACTCTAATATTAATTTGTTTTTCTTCTCAAAATACCATGTTTATATAATTTCTAATATTAAAAAAAAATTGTTCAAAATACCATTAGATAAGGGTATAAGTAATAAAAGTGAAAAAAGCTTTATAATTATATATGTAAAATCTTCCAGCACCGAGTGATCTACCGAGCTACAGAAGACGAAGAAACGTTGAAGTATTTCTATCTGTCGACCGACACGGGCATTATCAGTGTCAAACAGCCACTGACCTCACACTCACAAGTTGATTACAGAGTAAGAATGATCCCTCTTTCATCCTTCTGTCCATCCCCTGATCCTTTGGTCCATTTGTCTGTCCATTTTGTTCATCCATTCATCTGTCTGTTCATCTCTCTGTCCATCTGTCTGTCCATCCATCCTTCCATTCATCTGTTTGTCCATCTATCTGTCCATCCATCTCCAACCATTTTTACATTTGTCTGTCTATACCAATTATCTGCCTGACCATCCATCTACCTAAAACTCACCCATACATCCATACCTCTCTGTCCATTCATCCATCCATTCATCCATTCATTCATCCATCCATCCATCCATCCATCCATCCGTCCATCCATCCATGTCTTGAACCATCCATCAGTCCATACACCCATCTGTTCAAATACATATTTATCCATTAATTCCTGTTCATTCGTCCATCTGTCCATCCACCCATCCATCTCTCTATAACCTATCCTTTAAATTATAGTCTATGATTTGACATGTCATTCACAATGCATATTATACAATTTTTGTTTTACACAGCTGACTGTTGTGGCCAGTGACCAGGGCACCCCGGAGCAAACTGCCCAGGCTGTAGTGTTTATAACAGTTATCCGTGACCAGGGAGCTCCCGTGTTCCTCAACACTCAGAACTATCAGACCGTCATCAACGAAATCATCCCCATCGGCTCAAACATTCTCACCGTGACAGCTCAAGACGGCGATCTTCTCGGGACCGTCCGCTACAAGATGATCGGAGACTACCCAGCACAGAGCTTCTTTTCACTCGATCCTCTTGACGGGCAGATCTCCACCATTGTTCATCTGAAAACAGACAGTCTGCGGTCTTCTTTCTATGTGGTAAGTTTTGTGTGACTGTTCTTTCTATGTGGTAGGATTTGAGTGACTTTTTTTCTATGTGTTAAGTTTTCTGTTGCTGTTCATTCTATGTGGTAGGTTTTGTGTAACTGTGTTCTTTCTATCAGGTACATTTTGTGGCCTAATGCACAATCGATTAAGGGATCAATCCATGTTGGTGGGTCCATTGAGCTAAAAAAGCTTATTTTCTAAAATTGTTTCTGAGATTATATTTGACACTTTCTGGAATATTATAATTGTGACAGCAAAATAACAACACTTTGTGAGGCTGTTCTTTCTATGTGATAGATGTTGTGGCGTGATGTGCTATCTATCTGGGATCAATCCCCTTGGTGGGCCCATACGAACGGAAGGCTATAAGAACTTGTTTTCTCAAATTATTTAATAGATTATATTTGACACTTTGTAGACTACTGTAACTGTGACAGTACAAAATAAACTTTGTACCTCTCGTTCTCTACTGCATAATGTGTGTTTACTTTGTATGTTTCTTCCACTATAGGTTCGAATCATTGCCTTTGACAGTGTGCGTCCAGATATTCGCACCACTGCCACTGTCGGTGTAACTGTTCTCAGAAACCCCAGTGCTCCATCATTCCTTCAGACAGACTATGCGACTTCCATTTCGGAAACAGTGTTTGTTGGCTCTCCTGTTCTCAATGTGACTGCTGTTGACAGAGACACCGATGTAAGTACTTCTTGCTTCTAACATAGTATATAAAAGAAAGAAAGAAAGAAATGTTTATTTAACGACACACTCAACACATTTTATTTATGGTTATATGGCGTCAGACATATGGTTAAGGACCACACAGATAATGAGAGAGGAAACCCGCTGTTGCCACTTCATGGGCTACTCTTTTCGTCTGTCATAGTATATGTTCAAAGAAATTGATTCAGCTTTAGATTTACTATTGTTAGATAAACATATCCTGTGGCATGCATAGGATTGCTTCAAATATTTTACATCATGTCATTTGCAATTCTGTTTCTAGAAATATTGAATATATGTTTTATATGACACTAGGGACAGAATAATCTAGCACACCTCAAAACAGAGCCTTTCCTCCGAGGACCCATTGAGTTTTTTTCCATTCCAACCAGTGCCCCATTACTGGTATATCAAAGGCTGTGGGATGTGCTGTCTGGTCTGTGGGGAACGTAAGACCCCTTGCTACTAATGGAAGAATGTTAGGGGTTTCCTCTCAAACTGTTTAGAGTTACCAAATGTTGGTCATCCCATTACCAATGATTAATTAATGTGCTCTAGTGGTGTGGTTAAACAAAACTTCATTAAAACCTTATTGTCTAGTTTATTTTAATATTAATTATGTTTTACTTGTTTTAATTTCAGGATTATGTTACTTATGAAATAGTCTCACAAACAGCTGTCCCAGTTTTGACGAGTGGTTCATACTTTTATGTGGACAGAATGTCTGGCATCATAACTCTACGGGAATCGCTCATGGACAGTCCAGTCAGTCGGTTTTCGGTATGCTTTCCACTTATATCTTGCTTCCATTTATCTTGTAGGTTTATAATTAAGGATTATCTGTTATTTCTTTTACATTCGTAGGGGTACGAAAAAAAAAATTCATCCGCAAACTCTGAATTGGAGAAGCCATTCTCACATAAGTTTGTGGATAAATTTTTTTGTTCATACCCAGATGAACGTAACAGAAATAACAGACAATACTTATAATTAAATTTGAATTATACTTGCTAATAATAACAACACTAAAACTGCATAGTTTTTTAAAAATTATTTTTGGTCCATAAACAATAATACTTGCCCATGTAAAATGACATCATCAGATATGACGTTCTCTGACTACGTAGTTTTTATGTTCATTGAGAAATGAACAAACTGCCTTTGCTACGTCTGGACCAATGGGATGACGTTATGTGGTAATGAATGTAACAGAAATGTAATTATTTAGTGTTAAACATGATACTATGCCCAAATCGCTGTCAAAGATTTTAGATTTAAAATTATCATACCTTCCACTGCTGTACTTCAAATTAAATATTTTTTATTGGTTGTTTATTGTTTAGTATGATGGATTTTCGTTACTTGTTTATTGTTTTAGTATGAAATTAAATTATGGCCTTAGTTTTTCTCAAATACATGTACTGCAATAAATGAGACAGGTATACAGTTGATTTGCTTTATACTTTTAGTTGATCTTAAGTATTATAAAATTCAGATGTATTTTTCAATGGATTTTTTAACTTTTATTTAATATATAATGTTTCTTTTGCAGTTGCTTTTGCAAGCTTGTGACAGTGGATTTCCGACTCAGTGTGCTAATGTTACAGTTCACATTGATATCATACGCAACCTATTTTTACCTGTGTTTGAGAACCAACCGTACCTGATAACTGTGCAGGAAACAATGCTGGCGTCCGATCATACAGTTCTCTTGACTGTCACTGCCACAGATAGAGATCTTAGTGTGAATGTAAGTTACTTACTTTATTTATTTTCTCTCTCTCTCTCTCTCTCTCTCTCTCTCTCTCTCTCTCTCTCTCTCTCTCTGAATCTCTGTCTGTCTGTCTGTCTCTTCTCTCTCTCCCCTCTCCCTCTCCCTCGCCCTCTCTCTCTCTCTCTCTCTCTCTCTCTCTCTCTCTCTCTCTCTCTCTCTCTCTCTCTCTCTCTCTCTCTCTCTCTCTCTCTCTCTCCCCTCCCTCCCTCCCTCCCTCTCTCCCTCTCTCTCTCTCTCTCTCTCTCTCTCTTTTTCTCCCCCCCCCTCCCTCCCTCCTCTCTCCCTCTCTCTCTCTCTCTCTCTCTCTCTCTCTCTCTCTCTCTCTCTCTCTCTCTCTCTCTCTCTCTCTCTCTCTCTCTCTCTCTCTCTCCTGCAGTGTGTGCCTCAGTCTTTGTGTCTCTCCTGTCTCCCTCTCTCTCCTACTCTTATCTCTCTGTACCTATTGTTCCGTATATCCCTCAAATCCCCTCTCTCTTGTTAGTTTTCTACCGGTCCAACCAGAGGGGATGATAGATTTCATCTCTGTCATTTTGTCTGTCTGTCTGTCTGTCTGTTACAGATCAAGTTTGACTTTCATGGCGAGTTATAGCCCTGAACTTAGGCTATACGAAAAACATTTGGGCCTGGTAGGGGACATGTAATGCTTTAGCAGTTTCCTCAGAATGCTTGTTTTTCTCTGTCTTTGTTTCTCTATCTCTCAGTCTCTGTTGAAGATGATACGTATCTGTAATACAGGAGTAATAATATGCTTTGTTTTTGTGTCTCTTGCAGGGCCAGATTATCTATGAACAAGTCTTCTCTGGAACGTCTTTCTTCAATGTTAACTCAACTACGGGACAGATAACCCTGAAATCAAACCTCATGTTGGATACTCGACTACAGTTTATGGTATTCATTTTTATTTCAGTCTAATAATATAAAGTAAAATAGAAGGTGGAGTGTCTTTTATTTTCAGTAACCACTGTTAATAATTTATTAGATGTTTCACTTAATTATTATAAAAAGATCTTACTATAAATAACTGTAATATATATTATATATCACAACGTAGTTTTATTTATTTTAATTTAAATTTCTTTTTGATTGGGTACAATATTGCAGTGCAGAAGTTGACTAAATATGAAGTTGTAAATTAATATTACTTATTAATTGTATTACAATGTGATCAATATTTTGTATTTATTTTCTGCCTAAATACTTAGAACAATGAAAACTAATACCATCTCTGTTGAAGAGGGGCACAATATCAATTTGTTTATGCCTTTCACCATACTGAACATTTCCTTATTATGTTTGTTTCAGTTTCAAGTGTCTGCATTTGACAGCAAAAACCCACGTCTGAAATCGACGGCTGATGTGACAGTCTTTGTTGTGAGAAACCCGAGCGCACCGCGGTTCCTAAAAGACCAGTATGAAGCAAGCATTCCCGAGAGTTTTCCTCTTGGTGACGTCATTGTCAACTCAACGGCAGTGGACAGCGATGGGGTAAGTCAAATAACGTTTCGTTTATTAAGCAAGCATTTCCGAGAGTTTTCCTCTGGGTGATGTCATTGTCAACTCAATGGCAGTGGATAGCGATGGGGTAAGTCAAATAATCTTTCGTTTATGACGGAGAAACGTAGGTACTACATATTGTCATATATAACTGGGTTTGAAGGACTTTGATGTGTTCTAATTATACAGTTTGAAATTAGTTGGGTTTTTGTTTGTTTGTTTGGGTGTTTTTTTTGGTTTACAGTTATTTGCGTTCAAGTGGTTTGTATTAAAATGTTAATTAATTGGTGGCGGGCAGTGATTTTTACTGGCTGCTACTGTTGTCTACTTTTCATGCTTATACCTCACCACATTCAGTAGATATACTCGCCTACATTTCTAAAACAGCTTTCCAGTGACGTAGCATGGGTTGCCAGTGCCCGGGGCAAGGCAAGTATTGCGCCCCCTAACCAGTTAGCACTCCCCGAGTCCCTTCCACCAGTCCAGAATTTTGTGCCCAGGGCAAGCGCCCCGGTGGCCCTGCCCACGCTACTACGCCACTGCAGCTTTCTATGATCAAATATAACAAACGACACCCTGGTTCTTTGTATTATAATAAATTATTCACTTGATGGAAAAATAATTCATTTATATTTGGATTGGTGAAAAATATCTACCATGTATTAGTTTAAGACCTTTTGTGGATCAGGCAAGTTTATATTTTCAGTGATTGATTGTTGTAATAAGAAACAAAATCTTATTTGTATCTGCATGCTCAAAGAAATTAATGCTTTGTATTATTCACTGACCAGAATAAGGAGAATATAGATTTCTTAAACACATTGCTTAACCTTATATATGGTACACAGCCTCATGTCATTATTTATGATGGCACTTACTAACATGTTACTTTAAATAACGGTTGAATCGATTAACTGAATGTATGTTTTGTTTCTTTGCAGGACAAAATCCACTACTCGATTGTACGCAATGCCGCTGATGATGGCTTGTTTTACATCAATCCCGATAACGGCCTGATTTCGCTTCGGCGCCTCTTGTCAACCACAACAAGTCCACAGTACATGGTAAACCATCTAGCTTTACATACATTGCTAATATGTAAATGTGCTATACATTTCTGTCTGAAAGATTTTAAAATTCATCTCATTATTTACATTATTAAACGAACAAAAAAACACACAAAAAAAACAATAAATAAAAACACAAATAAAAGTATATATAATTAAAAAAAATTATTATGTGCTGATTGTAATAAGATGGTTATCAGCCATACATGTACCTATCCTAAATTAAGTTGGGTTTGTTATGCAAATATGAATGAGAACACTGTAATACACAGTCTTCTCCTGCACTGGTAACACCACAATTTGACCGTTTCATGTTGTTTTTTGGGGTGGGCAACAAGCCCACTTCTGCCACCTCCTAGTCAGGGTTTCTGTCAGAGGGTAAAACAGATATGGTGCCATACCCAAATGTTTTTGCCGATTTGTTTTTATTTTATTTTAACCGTTAAGACAAAATTAATTACTCTTATCATTACTGTATGATTTGGTTTTTTAACCCTAACCCTAAACGTAACCCATTTTGTTGTGGGGGAGGCCCCCCATACTCCCCTGTTGACTGGTTGCATTCATTTCCATAGCGCCATGCCCAAAAATGTCTTTCTCACAGAAATACTGCTAGTTATGGCTCTAGTTACAATATGACAAATGCTGGATACCCTAGTATACAATTCAGGGGCCTAATTCACAAAGATCTCTTGGGCTGTGGTAGACAACAAAGCATCCTCTTTGCATGTCTTTTAGCATGGCACTGCGAGATCACAAAGTTGCGAGAGTTAGTGAATTAAGCCCCTGGTCTCTAAAAAGTGTGAGAATGATACGTAATCCTTTTTTTTGTGTGCATTAAGTTTAGTACATCTGTTATATTGTCATAATGGGGTGTCGTTAAACATTCATTCATCATTCATCCATCCATCCATCCATCCATCCATCCATCCATCCATCCATTCATTGTCATAATGGGTTACACAAAAAGATTTCAAGTCTCTGAGCCTGTAATTAAATATTAATCACCTGTTTGATAATAATTGTCTTCCAGCTTACTCTGATAGCACGTGATCAGCGCGTTCCGGAACAGACGGCTACGACACTGGTTTTCATCAGCGTGTTGAGAGACAACAGTCCTCCCTTCTTTATGAATGAACCCTACGTTACCACGGTTACTGAGACCACCGAGGTTAACACCACCATTATGGGAGTAATGGCTACTGACACTGATCTAATGGTATGGACCATTATGCATTATCAGCAGACTTGTTGTTTGTGATTCTTTTGAATTCAGTTTAAAATATGTTGAAAGATCTTAGTTATTTTGTGTCCTACAACTGATGGGTATATTCAGCTATGCATATGCCTTAATTCTGAAGGTTTACACAATCAGTCACCAGATGGAAGTTCAATTTTGTTAATATATTTCAAAATGGATTTATCTATAGTCAGTCCCATCATTCTATTAAAATGTTTTTTGTAAATAATTTCAGTTTGGTTTGACGTAAGAAGAAAAGTAAAATTGTTTTGGAAATAACAAAGAAATACAATTTGTGTGTGCAATTTACAAATCAATCGGCTCGGAAATAAATAACTTGTAGTAAATTACATAATATGAAAAAAATTAGATCACTGTGGGACAGACTATAGATGCTAATTTGGTGACGTGGAACATGTTTGTTTTTCCATTCAGCATCGATTTTCATTTGTGTAAATCCACTTAAACAACTCAATATACTGTCAATATCTAATAAACTTTCCCAAATTTACTTACAAAAATTAATGTTTAGAAATATATTTATCAATAAATTATTATCTGTGTTGTTTTGTTAACAGGGTCGACTTCATTATGAGTCGGTTGGAGTTTATCCAGCCACCACTTTCTTCACGGTGAATGAACTGACTGGTAACGTCTACCTTGTACGCAGTCTGCTAACTGACTCCTTGCTTCTTAGATCATACACTGTGAGTTTGTAGCTTATTACTATGATAATTTTATTGAATGTTTTATAATAGTTTTGTATTTACACAGTCCTTCACAAGTGCTTGAATTTCTAACTGATTCTTAAAATCTGCTTGAGTTTTTTTTTAATCATAGTTCTTGAATTTGACTAAAACTCCCATGAATTTAGAAAAGATGATAAAGTTTAATACATTTTAACACATTTCTGTAATGGAAGTATGTAATTTTTTTTTTTTTCCCATAAAGTTCATTCACTATGATTGGACTAATGCCACTGAATATCAGTTTAAATGAATTCCAAAAATGGTCCATTTGTGACAAAAAACTAAACAAAATAAACATGGTTTCATTTGTTGTTAAATCACTGGATATTTCTTTGTAAACATGAGTGGCAAGTGTATATACATGTTTTAGATTGTAATTGACAAATAATAGTTTTTGATTTGTGTTTTTCTTACAGTTAAAGATTGTTGCTTATGATGATGCATACCCCTATACCCAAGCAACGAGTGACGTGACAGTCACTGTGATTAGAAATGAAAACGGCCCAGTATTCATTCCATCAGCTACATATGAACGCACTATTTCCGAAGATGTTATTATTGGCACCAGTGTTGTATCTGTGTCGGCCATTGACAGAGACTCTGGGGTAGGTGCATTGCAACAAATATGCCAGTTGCTATATTCATATTTCCTTCATATGATTACCACATGACACAGATCTTTATGGTAGTGACTTAAGTAGATCTTATGTACAATAATTATAAATTGCTTTATAAGGAATTGTGGAGTGGGGCGTAGCCCAGTGGTAAAGCGTTCACTTGATGCACAGTCGGTCTAGGATCGATCCCCGTCAGTGGACCCATTGGGCTATTTCTCGTTCCAGCCAGTGTTCCACAACTGGTTAACAAAGGCCGTTGTATGTACAATCCTGTCTATGGGATGGTGCATATAAAAGATCCCTTGCTGCTAATCAAAAAGAGTAGCCCATGAAGTGGCGACAGTGGGTTTCCTCTCTCAATATCTGTGCGGTCCGTAACCATATCTCCGACATCATATAACCGTAAATAAAATGTGTTGAATGCGTCGTTACATAAAACATTCCTTCCTTCCTTCCTTTCTGTACACCAGAGGAAGAACTGAAATCACCGTATGTTGGACACTGAATGGTCATTGTTTTAAAAATGTGCTGAGATGTTGTTAACAAACTTGTTTTTCCTTGCTTCCACAGGATGTGGTTACATACAGGATGTTAAACTCGTCTTCCAGTGGAAGTACCTATTTCTTTGTTGACCAGGACACGGGCGTGGTTAGCACTCGAAAGACTTTAACAGAAGCGCCGCTAAATCTTTACACTGTGAGCTTATTTTATTTAGTTTTATTTTATTAAATAACTTGATTATTATTTTTTTGATATTTTTGTAAGAATATGAAGTAAAAAGTACTTTTTATAAGAATTTTAGAATAGGTATTCACTGCCCACATTTTGTAAGCATTTAATAATTAGAAATTATGTAATTTGTGTTAGAATATATATTTTTTTTAAATAATCAAATCTTACCATTTTGTTATATTCAAGCCAAATAATGCCATTTTGCATATTAATAATGACATCATTTTTTATCCCTAACTACAATTATTTTCAATACCATCCTGTTATTTTAAAACCCTTGTATCCATTCTAACATCATTCCATGGTTTGAAGACAAAATATATAAAGAATAATTTATGATCACTGATATGTTTTAAATAGGAGTTTGATATAATTGAGATACATGACTGATATTGTAATTGTATGGAATATTTCTAGCTGACGATCCAAGCGACAGATGATCGAGGTCGATTTGCGTTGTCCTCGGTGCGTATTATCATCACACGTATCACAGACGCTCCACCTCGGTTTGTGCAGACCCCTTACAAAACAACTATTGAAGTTACCAGGCCCATCAATGGTACAGTGTTCCATGTCCAAGCTGTTGACGACGATCCAGGGGTAAATAACATTTTACTGACAGATATTTGTTTTATTACAGTTCAAGTTTTTAGAACCCTAAATCAAACTTCTAAAAAAAAAAAGTAAAAAAAAGAAACAAACCAAAATCCCCCACAAGAAACGATATAAATATTAACAAAATATCATGATATTATTTATCATAAAACTTTAATCCAGTTCATTATTTCAAATGAGTGATAAGTGACATTATGAAAAATTAATTGATAATTTATTAATATGATTTAATACTTTAAAAAAAATCAAAATATAAATCTGGAATGAAAAGGATGCATTTCAAAATTTATATTGATTTTAATTATCTTCACTTCAATACTGTACCTGTCTGTAATAATACATGACGGTGTCAATAGAACATTAAATTAAATGTTATAAGTGTAGAAGAAGAGCAAAACATTCTCTTGTTTTACAAATGTATATTATAAGTGTAAACGGCCCAAGTTCCCACGGTAACCACTGTTCCAACCTAAATATTATTGTTTTGTTTTGTGTTTTTAAACATGTCATGTTAATGTGTTGTATTTTCAGAGTCGGATCCGTTATGAAACTATTGGTTACTTCCCTGGCACTGAATACTTTACCCTGAATCGAGATACTGGTGAAATCATTCTCACAAGAAGTTTTGTGAATGATCAGTTCAGCTCACAGCTGTATGTAGTAAGTATTGTTGATACCATCTAGATTTGAAGTGAGGTAAAAATCAGTTGTTGTTGTATGTAGTAAGTGTTGTTTGATAACATCTAAAGTGCGATCCAAATTGTTAACAACTACGATAAATTACTTTCCTACCTTTAATTACTGTTAGATTTTCTCCACTTTTTATTTTGCCCTATGCAATCTCAGCGAAGTCGATATCGGTAACATCGTTACAGTCTCGTATGTAGAATCTGTCACTGGAATGTTTTTTTTATGATTTGTGTCTGGACAAAATTTAGGGGAAATCTTAACAGTAATTAAAGGTAGAAGAGTAATTTATCGTAGTTCTTAAAAATTTGGTTCGGACTTTAGATTTAACTGAGGTAAAAATCAGTAGTTTTCGTTAACTTATTTGAAGAGTTGGGATCTACATTTGTAACTCAGTTGGTTGCGGTGTTTCGGTCATAGGATTGAACTTTCTCAATGGACCCGATCTCTCATTGGATTTCCCCCCATCCTAGCCACTGCCCCCACGATTCTTATATCAAAGGTTGTAGTATATACTATCTCCTCTCTGGGAAAGTACATATAATAGATCCTTTGCCACTAATGAAAAAATATAGCGGATTTCTTCTAAGATTATATGTCAGAATTATAAAATGTTTGAAATCCAATAGCTGATGATTAATAAATCGGTGTGCTCTAGCAGTGTTAAACAAAACAAACTAAAACTTATTAGTAATGATTAGTTATGTTCTAAAGATCAATTATAATTGAAAATTGATTGGGTTGGGTTTAGTGATTTGATGATCGATTATAAAAATCCATAATGGATAGTGTAGGAAAATGTTAACTGTAATTGTACTGTTAGTCCAATTTAAATGCTAGAATTGATTTAGGGTTAGTGTTTATTTTTATAAAAAGAGATATTAAATAGTTATTAAAGGTAAAATGTACCATTTGTAGGGTCCAGATCCCAGTGAACACGGCAATAAGAACTTGACCCTTCTTATTGAAATCCTTCTTATGTTCATATAATTCTAACTGATTGTGCAATTGAAAGTTTATCGGTTGGTGCTAACCGATTATAACCGATGATCAATGATGGAATTCCAGTCGATTCCCAACACTAGTAATCACCATGATTACTCAGTATATTAACAAACTTTGTTTTCCCTAGCTCCAGATTCAAGCGTATGATGTGTTCAGACCTGATGTACGAGTTGCTGAGAATGTTCACATTGAGGTAATCAGAAATCCTAATCCGCCAGTATTCCACGACAGCTTTTACGTGACGACAATCTCAGAGTCTGTCGAGGTGGGCGCGAGTATCCTCAAAGTCATAGCTACAGATGCCGACGGGGTAAGATTGATTACAATGACTTTTATTTATACAATTTTTAAAAAGTTTATTTATCTTAAATTTATGGCAAAATGTAATTATGCCCTGATTTAATAATTACCATTATTATAATAATAATGACAAATAATGTGGAAGATTTCTGGAAGATGTTAATAATTTTCAAGGTAGACAATATTGATAACATGTTGTTTTTTTCCTCTTCTTTTTTTTGTGTGATAAACACGATATAACAATTGTATTTTTGAAAGAAGTTTAATTTTTTAAAGGAAATTTTTTAATACTGATAAAATGTGATGTTTTATGTTATTTTATAAACATGACATTAGGAATTATATTTTATAAAGATGCTATGTTTTCAATCTGTTGTAATATAAATGTAAAACATGACTTTGTTTTTGTACTGTTCAGGACAAAACAGTGTATGCGATCACCGACCTATCCGGAAGCATGGATGCGAACACTTTCTTCTACCTGAACCCGAGTACTGGCATCATTTACGTGAAATCAGATCTCACTCAGGGTCATTCTCCACAATACACGGTCAGTTACAACCACAAAAAATGGTTCACTAATTATTTGGACTAAAAGGTTTTTACAAGGAATATCCCGTTTCTTTTCTTCTGTTTAATCCTAATCGTAATGCACAAATATCATATCATTTGTTTGTGAACACAATTGAAAGCTTCATGCTAGAGATTTATCTTTGATATACCACTAATTACAAAAATGTTTTTACCCAATTTTTTCTTTCCTTAATTCACAACTTCAGTTCATTGTGTAAGTGGTCATACCATTTGAATGTGAAAAGATTTGGAAACTATGTTATGGTGGACAATTATTTTTTAACCTACTTGTACTTATAGAAATATTTATAACACTGTTTATCTTTGATTACTTCTTGACTTCAGTTCAACGTACAAGCTCGAGACCAGTCTTACCCGGAGAAGTTTGGCAGCACGTCTGTTCAGATAAACATTGACCGCGATCAGTCCACTCCTCAGTTTGATCGGCAGACCTACTTGACCACCATCCTCGAGACTCTGCCCGTCAATTCCTCACAGCCAATAGTTACAGTGCTCGCTGTCGACAGAGACGTTCAGGTGAGTTATATTGTTATATAGTTCATTGTGAGCTGTCAACAGAGACGTTCAGGTGACTTGTATTCTTATATAGTTCATTGTGAGCTGTCGACAAAGATGTTCAGGTAAGTTATACTGTTGTATAGTTCATTGTGAACTGTCGACAGACGTTCAGGTAAGTTATAGTTGTTCATTGTGAGCTGTTGAGGTGAGTTATATTGTTATATAGATCATTGTGAGCTGTCAACAGAGACGTTCAGGTGAGTTATATTGTTATATAGTTCATTGTGAGCTGTCGACAGAAACGTTCAGGTAAGTTATAATTGTTCATTGTGAGCTGTCGACAGAGACGTTCAGGTGAGTTATATTGTTATATAGATCATTGTGAGCTGTCAACAGAGACATTCAAGTAAGTTATAGTTGTTCATTGTTAGCTCTTATATTGTTATATAGTTCATTGTGAGCTGTCGACAGAGACATTCAGGTAAGTTATATTGTTATATAGTTCATTGTGAGCTGTCGACAGAGACGTTCAGGTAAGTTATATTGTTATATAGTTCATTGTGAGCTGTCAACAGAGACGTTCAGATGAGTTATATTGTTATATTGTTCATTGTGAGCTGTGTTACAGAGACGTTCAGGTGAGTTATATTGTTATATAGTTCATGGTGAGCTGTCAACAGAGACGTTCATGTAAGTTATAGTTGTTCATTGTGAGCTGTTGTAGGTCAGGAAACATTTTGTTCAGTATTGCGTCGTAAAGCACTACACAATTTTAAGACATTAAACAGTAGTTGGTAATCAATTTTCAGTTGGCTAGAAATATTGCTAATCAGGATTTTGAAAACAAAATATTCCTTGCTGATGCACTGGAAACAACATTGTTTAATCAGCACCTATAAGGAAAGTTATGTTTTCAATGGGGGTTTTGTACAATGTAGCTGAAATAACAGAAATAATAGCTTTTCCCCATATTTTTTATGGTCTGTAGGATAAAGATAATAACTAGTTAATGACAATGGATATCGGCTTTATCCCTTTCAGGGCGAATGAGAAATTCCACTCAGCAGGTTAAAGCCGATATCCAACGTCATTAACTAGGTATTCTGTACATGTTATGTGTTTATTTAATGTGTTTATTTGTCAGGATCTCATGGTGCATGAAGCAACTGTCTAATATTTTGTGTTTATGTAGAATGTGATTATTTAGTGTTTAGTGTTTATATTATGTGTTTTATTTAATGTGTGTTTATTTTTCAGGATCACATGGTGTATGAAGCAGTGGGCGATGGATCAGCTTTGGCCTTCTTCAGAATTGATCCCATCACTGGAGCAATTTTTGTCAAGACTCCTTTGCTTGAAGACAGTCTAGTGCAGTACACAGTAAGTAGTGCTAGTATTACAATTTTTGTCAAGACTCCTTTGCTTGAAGACAGTCTAGTGCAGTACACAGTAAGTAGTGCTAGTATTACAATTTTTGTCAAGACTCCTTTGCTTGAAGACAGTCTAGTGCAGTACACAGTAAGTAGTGCTAGTATTACAATTTTTGTCAAGACTCCTTTGCTTGAAGACAGTCTAGTGCAGTACACAGTAAGTAGTGCTAGTATTACAATTTTTGTCAAGACTCCTTTGCTTGAAGACAGTCTAGTGCAGTACACAGTAAGTAGTGCTAGTATTACAATTTTTGTCAAGACTCCTTTGCTTGAAGACAGTCTAGTGCAGTACACAGTAAGTAGTGCTAGTATTACAATTTTTGTCAAGACTCCTTTGCTTGAAGACAGTCTAGTGCAGTACACAGTAAGTAGTGCTAGTATTACAATTTTTGTCAAGACTCCTTTGCTTGAAGACAGTCTAGTGCAGTACACAGTAAGTAGTGCTAGTATTACAATTTCATTTACTGGAGTGGGTGGGAATTTAACCGAAAATAATTTAGGGTGCTCTTATTTTTATGTAACCACTATATATGTAAAATTAAATGAGTTAAGCCTAAATTTCATTACAGGATGCAACACAACTCAACTGTGTAGTGTGTATTGAAAAAAACAGTAATCTACAGCTGATTTTTGTCAATCTGACAGCATTTAGTGGTTTGTATTTATAAAATGTGAAAAATTATGGTATTGTTATAAATATGATACTCTTTGTTAGTGTTGTTAGGAATCGAGTACCATTACAAATGTTCAATTAAGAAAATGTACTTTGTCCAACAAGATAAAAATGGTGAAGACTTGTATAGAAATACAACATATGTAGGTTTACTCTCTGTTGTAAAATATTTCTTTCCTTATTTAGATTTTTGTTGTAATAAAATCTTTGTCTGATCTTTCAGCTTCGTGTTAAGGCCTATGATTCGTTTTATCCACTGAATGCTGGTTTTACGACTGTGTTGGTGAATGTAATACGCAACCCAAGTGGTCCCGTGTTTACAAAACAGAACTACCTTGAAACCAGGAGTGAGTACACAGCAGTTGGGTCTCTCATCACCACGGTAACAGCAGCAGATTCTGATGGGGTACGTGTTCAATAACAAAAAAAACGCTTTTGCTCTAAAACTATACAGTTTACTACTTAGACTTACAACATACATTTAGATGTTTACATGGATGAATGCATGCACAAATGCACTTACACACTTACGTACCTACATACAGGTATGTATGCACAACTCACCAACACTTAAACACACCTTAAATGCCAGTCATCATTATAGAACATATTAGTTTTGAATTGATATTATTTGATGTATAAACTTACTCACTTACATGCACACCACATATATGCTTACACACATGTATGCATGAACACATACTAAATGCTAATCATTATAAAGTATCATGTTAGTTCTGTATTTATATTATTTAATGTTTACAATTTTATGTAATTTGTATATACTTTTGTAGTATTTCATAGTATTTCATAGTACATAGATGTTGCTCACAATAATTACCATACATATAAAATGTATTTCATGTAATGTATAGTGCATGACAAACATGAATGAAACAATTTATTAATGCTGAATTTGAATAATTAATTTGTTTTCACTCGTGTATTTTCTTTTCAAAGTATAAAACTCATTTAGCATACAGTCATCAGGGAATAGTATCGCATCGTGATTCACTACTCAAGATTGCTACACAATTTTAAAACATTAAACAGTAATTGCTAATAAATTTTCCATTGACTTGAAATATTGCTAAACAAAATTTTGAAGACAAAATGTTCCCTGATCATATGTAATCTATATTTGAAGAGTTTCATCACAAAACGTGATAAATGCCATATTAAAAACCATTGTGCAAACACCACTCAGAGACTGTTCACACATAGACAAACACAAGTTTAAATTCAATTTTCAGCAAAACACTATACGATTGTCTGAGGATATATGGCAGATTGCAGAGAAACTGGCATAGTGTTTATGGTGGTTTGGAATAAAACGTTTTTAGGATTGGGTGTGTATAGTTTATCGCGTTTTGCGATGAAACTCTTCATTTAATGTTTGTGATAAATTATGTTATGTTTGCTATCTATAACTTTGTAAAATCTGATTTATTTTGTCAGGATGTTGCAGTTTACACTCTTCTTGGAAGTCCCAGTGCTCTCCGGTATTTCTACGTTTCCCCTGACACTGGCGGAGTCTATTTGAAAACATCCCTCATGTCCAATCGGCTTACCAACCAATACATACTGTATATCAAAGCCAGCGACCAACGTGGGCCAGTTCGCTCCACAAACACAACACTGATGGTCAATGTGAGGAGAAAACAAGCACCGTTCTTCATAAACGTGCCATACGAGATCTCGATTACGGAGAAAGCACCGATTGGACGATCTGTTTATCAAGTGACAGCTGTGGATGTCGATGTAGAGGTCAGTAATATATGTTAGTGGAGTGACTTTAATGTTTTCAGGGGTGGGACGTAGCCCAGTGGTAAAGCGCCTGCTTGATGCGCGGTTGGTCTGGGATCGATCCCCATTGGTGGGCCCATTGGGCTATTTCTCATTCCAGCCAGTGCACCACGACTGGTATATCAAAGGCCGTGGTATGTACTACCCTGTCTCTTGGATGGTGCATATAAACGACCCCTTGCTGCTTATCGTAAAGAGTAACCCATGAAGTGGCGACTGGGTTTTCTCTCTCAATATCTGTGTGGTCCTTAAATATGTCTGATGCCATATAACCATAAATAAAATGTGTTGAGTGTGCATCATTAAATAAAACATTTCCTTGTTAATGAGTTTATAAAATGTGGTATTTAAACAACAAGAGTTAATCAAGACATACTTTATTTTAATTTGTTTAATAATTTCTCTTTTCATGTTAAATGGTCAGTTTTAATTATAAAAATTGCTCCTGAAAAATGTCAAAATTAATAAATAACCAAAATGGTTATTTGTTTTTGAATATTTTTAATTGGTTTCAGAATGTAATAACAAACAGTTTTATGATTCCAGAATGTGTTACAAACGAAGAACCAGCCCCCAGTAACTTATAACTATGTAAAATGATGGGTGGTTTTTTGTTTATGATTCCAGAATGAAATAACATACAGTGTGACAGGCGAAGCACCAGCTCCTAGTTACTTTTCTGTGAACTCCACGACCGGCGTGATATCTGCACGAGCCAGCCTCATGGTAGACACAGTGCAGTATTTAGTTCTGTGGGTTCAGGCGACAGACGGTCACCAGACAGCCACAGTGGATGTGAATATATTCGTGATCAGAAATCAGAATCCACCCATCTTTATTGCCGAGCCGTATGGTATTGAACTGAGAGAAGATTTCAGTTTGGGTTCAAGCTTCTTCAATGTTACAGCAGTTGATGCCGACAATGTGAGTATATAGCACTTGAAACCAGAATGAGATACGATTGTAATTATGTGTATAAATCAGGAAGATTTGGGGTTGGGATCAAGTTCAGTATGTAGGGTACTTGTCTGAGATGCTTGTATGATAGAATTGAATCTACCAGGGGTGGGAATTCTCCTCGGATCAGCTGTTTTCCTCTCATGGGACATTGCGTTTCCTCACACTTTAATCGTCCTTTCCTCCAAAATTTGTCTGATGGCACAGATTTTAATCTAGGATTTCAAGAATTTCCGGGACCCCTCTAGATTTCCTCTTTTTTACAGTTCACCAATTCCCACCCCTGATCTACATAGTGGACCAATTCTTTTTTTCTTTTTTTTCCCTCATCCCAACCTGTGCCCCACAATTGGTAAATCACAGACTATTAGTGGTGCTATCCTTCTTTGTAGAAAAGTACAGATAAAAGATCCCTTGCTGCTAATTGATGCAAAATGTAGTGGGTTTCTTCTAAGACTATATCACAGAATTATCAAGAAACAAAAGTGCTTTGTTAATACCACCAGACATAAAATAAGACATTTATGAAACAACTCTAATTTTTATCTTGGTTTTTAAAGTTGCTGGTGAATCATCATTTACAGTATTTTCTGTTATTTTAGTCCTGTTACTTGCAGTTAACAATTTAAAGAACATTTACACAGCAAAGTGTGTTGGAAAAGTACCGTTTGTATTCATAACATGTTGTGTTGAGATTTTTGAATAAGTAGAAATGTTAAAATTATTTTACAGCAAAAAGTATAAGACTTCAAGAGACCAGTTAATTGTTACTAATTAATACTTTTGTTATTCAGGATCGAGTTTTGTATCAGCTGCTTGGAGAAAGCAGTGCTCTCGAGTATTTTTACCTCAACCCTGCTACTGGTCACATCTTCCTAACCAGACGCCTCACAGAAACAAACATCAATGCATTTAAAGTGAGTAGTTTACCAAAATAAAGTGTTTTAGTATCATCTATGGTGACAGTTACCTATAAGTTTCACCTATGATGACAGTTAGTACATAATGATAACACCATTTTATTTGTGTTTTTCCTCTGTTTATTTGTCATCATTGAGTTTTGTGTAATCTAATCTTTATACTATTATATATCATTCATGTATTCATATCGTTGGTTAAAAAGATTCAAAATTTGTTCTGGGTATCGTTAACTGTATACATTTTTATGAATGACTGAATAGAGTAATGCCTTAATAGTTAATTAATAATTCATTCCATCATTCATTCCATCAATCCATCTTTTATTCATTCATTCATGCATTCATTTTTTTCATTCATTCATTCATTCTTTCTTTCATTCTTTCATTCTTTCTTTCATTCATTCATTCAAGCAACATTTGTTTGTTCCTTTTTTAATTCTTTAATTTTTTTTCTCTCTTGTTTGTTCAATCCTTTGTTCCTTCATTCCGTCCTTCTTTCATTCCTTCCTTCTTTCATTCCTTCATTCATTGTAATTTGCAGCTGACAATCCGTGCGAGTGACCAGCGAAGTCCTGAACAGACTGCCGACACAATTGTTCAGATCTCTGTGAAGAGGAACCAGTTCCCACCGGACTTTGTGATGGCTGCGTATAAGATTGCCATTCCAGAATACCAGCCTGTCAACAGTACCATATACAATCTGCAGGCTACTGACAGAAACCCACGGGTAACTATTTTAATAGTTATCTTCCTATTCAGATGGATTTTATTAATTCTGGGGGGACAGATTGTACCCAGTGGTAAAGTTTTCACCCGATGTGCAATCTATATACATGTAGGATTGATCCCTGTCACTGGGCCCATTCAAATATTTTAAGGTTTAGTGAGATTTTAAAAATGAAAATTGGGTTATTTGGAGCAAATAATGTGAGATGTTCTGATTTCTTTTAACATGTTTAAGTTTGCATGGTCTGGTGAGAATGCACAAAGGTCAGAATGTGCAAATTTCCTTCAAAATTATAAAGTGCTTTTGACTTTTATTAAAAATGTGTACAAAATTTTGTAATATTAAATCTTTTTCTTCATTTCACAGCCAGAGGGTAACATCGTATATGAAGCTACAGGACTTTACCCAGCTCAGACTTTCTTCTCTGTTGTCAAGACCTCGGGGGATGTCAAGATTTCTCAGTCTCTTAAAAACGATGGCCTAGCTCGGGGTGAATATACTGTAAGTTGTTAATTATAGGTTTTTTTGCTTATATACAATTATTAAAGTTTAAGCGTCTCTTAAGCTTTCTGGGCTGCCTGTCCAGGACTGGGGTTAGTTGTTAGTGTTAGTACAAAAGAAGTCAGTGTATTGACCTTATTCCTCACTCTGTGAATACATTAAACTCACTCTGGGTGGGAACCAGTGCTAAGATGGGATGCTATTAAATATTGGTCTTTGGAATTAATGCCTGATTATCACTAAGACCAGGATATTTATTTAAATTATAATCAAGCCTATATAATTGTACTATCTGCCCATGAGACGAGACACGCAGAATGTGCCCATTATAGACAGTATTAAGGAACAGTATTTATTTAAATTATAATCAAGCCTATATAATTGTACTAGCTGCCCATGAGACGAGACATGCAGAATGTGCCCATTATAGACAGTATTAAGGAACAGTATTTATTTAAATTATAATCAAGCCTATATAATTGTACTAGCTGCCCATGAGACGAGACATGCAAAATGTGCCCATTGTAGACAGTATTAAGGAACAGTATTTATTTAAATTATAATGAAGCCTATATAATTGTACTAGCTGCCCATGAGACGAGACATGCAGAATGTGCCCATTATAGACAGTATTAAGGAACAGTATTTATTTAAATTATAATGAAGCCTATATAATTGTACTAGCTGCCCATGAGACGAGACATGCAGAATGTGCCCATTATAGACAGTATTAAGGAACAGTATTTATTTAAATTATAATGAAGCCTATATAATTGTACTAGCTGCCCATGAGACGAGACATGCAGAATGTGCCCATTATAGACAGTATTAAGGAACAGTATTTATTTAAATTATAATCAAGCCTATATAATTGTACTAGCTGCCCATGAGACGAGACATGCAGAATGTGCCCATTATAGACAGTATTAAGGAACAGTATTTATTTAAATTATAATGAAGCCTATATAATTGTACTAGCTGCCCATGAGACGAGACATGCAGAATGTGCCCATTATAGACGGTATTAAGGAACAGTATTTATTTAAAGTCTACCAAATGTTTGACATCCAATAGCTGATGATTAATAATCAATGTGCTCTTGTGGTTTTGTTAAGCAAAACAAACATTTTGTTAATTTAAAGGCTGACCATTATTATGCCATTTGTTTCATCATAAAATGATTACATTACCTGAATTATACAGGGCTGAAATCTGAATGTGCTAGAATCTGAATTGTTAAAAGAGTATTTTTAATCTACGGTAGTCTGTCTGTTTATAAATATATTTTATAATATTTCAGCTTCAAGTGATTGCCTACAATAGTGCATTCCCAGCACAGAAGGATACTGTCCACCTGTCTATCTCTGTGGGCCGGAATCTAAACGTGCCCGTGTTTTCCAAACCGCGATACTCGACCACTGTAGATGAAAAGTACCCTCTCGGCAGACCTCTCATTAACATCACTGCTATGGACAATGATGAAGTAAGTAACCCCCCAACCCCCACACCCCCACCCACCCCCCCCCACTCAACATTAATTTTATTTTTTTAAATATATATTTTAATGGAGCATGATTCAAACAGTAGATCTCCCCCCTGCATAATTTCCTGCAAAAGCACCTGGAGTTAAAATTAAAGTTGTCACAGTACATAATATATGTAATAATACTAAGTAGCATGGAATTTGTTTTGGTTGAAAGGTTACATTTGGTCAAGAAAAGCGAGCATACATTCAGTATTTTATGGAATGTATTTTATGTGAAAAAAGAATAGCATTTGAAAAATAATATTTTAGAGTGAAATAAAGTAAATAGTAATAATTAATAATTAATAATAATATTAATTTGTTGAGGATGAAATGAAGCACTCAGTAATGTGAGAAATAGTATTTACTGTGTTAGGATGAAGTTGAGTATGTAGTAATTTAAGAAATAATATTTTATTGTTAAGAATGAAGTCGAGAATGTAGTAGTTTGAGAAATAATATTTTATGGTTGAGAATGAAGTCGAGTATGGAGTAGTTTGAGAAATAATATTTTATGGTTGAGAATGAAGTCGAGTATGTAATAATTTGAAAAAGTAATATTTTATGGTTAAGGATGAAGTCGAGTATGTAGTAATTTGAGAAATAATATTTCATGGTTAAGGATGAAGTGGAGTATGTAATAATTTGAGAAATAATATTTTATTGTTAAAGTTGAAGTTGTGTATGTAGTAATTTGAGAAATAATATTCTATGGTTCAGGATGAAGTTGAGTATGCAGTTATTTGAGAAATAATATTTTATTGTTAAGGATGAAGTCGAGTATGCAATAATCCGAGACAACACGGGAGGATCCTCACTGTCATTTTTCTTCATGGAACTGAAGACGGGATCCATCTATCTGCGTCGACCACTCACTGACACCACAGTCAGTCAGTTTATGGTAAGTGCTCAGAGATTTCCACAGGTTTTATTGTAACAAACAGCATGTATTAATAATAAAAATATAGTATTTGGGGTTTTCCCCAGTAAATTGAATTGAAAATATATAGTGTACACCAAAGTACATGTGAATTTAAAGTAAGGTGTCCCTTTTATATCCATTTTTAATGCATAACTCATGAATTGGAAAACCCCAAAACCAAGAAATATTAAAAATAAATAAGCATTTTGCATAAAGGAGATTAATCATTAAAAAAATGTGTATTTGTATTTTTGTTCCCTGCCAAATATAGTCAAGCCAAGAGTGTTAAAGCTGATCTCTCTAAGGTCTAATAGAAGAGACCCATTGCATGTTATATGAACCATTCTCAATGGTGTTGTGCTGTTGTCATATGAATAGGGTTATTTGTTTTCTGGTTGTTTCCCTTCACCACTATTAAATTTAAATAAAAATTAATATTACTTACGAATGAGCATTGTTATAAAATTCTTCAAACAAAAAGTACTTTATTAAAGCAGTTTTCAGAGACGAAATATTTAATTGGCATCATTTGTCCAAGTCTTCTAATGTAGTAGGGTACAGATTTTAAATTTCTGTTTGACAGATGACGGTACTGGCCAGTGACAGTGGACGACCCATGCGTAAGACAGAGGTCGAGGTTGTTGTGTTTGTACGACACGATCTGTTTGCCCCAGTTTTCCAGAGAACTCCTTACATTGTGACAATTCCCGAGAACACAGCAAATGGAAGCCATGTTTTTGCTGTCATGGCAACCGACCGCGATCCTGTGGGACAAGTGATGTACATGGTTGTAGGTGTTCCGCCAGCGCCGTCGTTGTTTACCATCCGGCAGAATGGCAACATTGTTGTCCGAGGCGACCTTAGAAATGATTTATCCATGCTTTATGTGGTGAGTTTTGTTAGTCATAACTAATATGGATCTGTAAAATTAGTAAGTTAATGTAGTTAACCACTGGTGTAGGAAGGTGCCACAAAGTGGGGTTGGGGGCACACTCATATTATAAAAACCATTGCTGCTGCTGCAAAGTGGGAGGGCACATGCCCCCCTTGCACCCCCCCCCCCCCCCCCCCCCCCCCCCCCCCTTCTGCTTCCTATGCCAGTATTAACCTACAGTAAGTTGGGATGTAGCTTTCATTGATAACCTCTGTGAAAACTTCTTTATTGTTTGGGCATTCTCAGTGAAGTATTAAAGGCCATGGTATGTGGTGTCCTGTCTATAGCAAAGTGCATATACAATCTCACTTGCTGCTATTTTGTAAGAGTAACCTAGGCAACAGGTTTCTTCTCTTACTGTATAAAACAAGTGTTGCAGTAATCAATCATTAGATTATGAAACTTTTAAAATGTACCGAGGTGTTGTTAAATAGACCTTCCTTTCCTTTTTTGGGTCATAAATAATAGCAGATATTGAGTGAAGAAGACAAAAGATCCATAGTTATCATGCAGTTGTTGTGTTTGTTGTTAAGGCATGACTGAATCAATGACATCACCAGTGTTAGACATTGACTGTGTAAAATCTGTCTTGTTCAAGTTTCTTCCCCAAATCGGCTTTCATCTGTTTGCAAACTTGTATATAGTTTTATTTAAGTATTAAAATATTGTCAGATAAATGCATAACAACTGAAATCTAAATAGACAGTAAATACTAAAATATACAGAATGCATGCACATTTATGTTCTGTTATTGATCACTCTGACGCCATATAACCGTAAATAAAATGTGTTGAGTGCATCATTAAATAAAACATTTCAAAATTATTGATTAACCCACACATTTGTGTTTAAACAACTTCTTTGCTTTAGAAAAATATTTTAAATTTAGTGATCCCACACCGACCATGCACCAAGCGAGCGCTTAATCACTAGACAATACCCAACCCCTTAGCATACACAAAGACAAAGTCATGTTGGTAACTCAGAGAAAAAAAGATGCTATGATGTAACTAATGACAATTCTTTTGACCTTTTTAATAAACTAATGGATTTGTTTTTGATTTTGCCAGCTGCGGGTGCGAGCGTATGACAGCGCTAACCCTGAGGCATTCACAGAAGAGGATGTCACCATCAACATTCGCAGAAATGTGAATATGCCGACATTTGGGGCCTCCACTTTCTCTGCTAGGATTTCTGAAGCCATGCTGATTGGAAATTCTGTCATTCAGCTCACCGCTACAGATGTTGACAATGTGAGTGAAAAAATTGATAACAGGTTTCAGTTGTAGTGTGCTACTTAAAATGTAATGGATATCAGCAGCGTTTTAATACAGAAATAGAATGGATTATCATTTTTTGCAGAGTTATTAAATGTATGAGCCATGTGTATGTGGAATACAAGAACTAAGTGTATATTAATGAGGTACAAACCTATTGCAATGATTTGCATGACGTATGAACTGACATGACATAGTAACTAGTGGTAGGCAGACACTGTTCCAAGATATCTTTGTCGTACTTCATATTTAGCAATTAATGAATTATAACAGAGTTTTTAGTGCATTTAGGGACTAAGCAATCCATGAACAGAAACACTGACCTCCTAATATATATAATAAAAACACTAACTGATTACTGATGGAATTCCAACCTCATTCATCAATTCACATCTTTTGACAGTTTTGCATGATCGACCTAGACATCTACAAAAGTAAATATCCAGTAAATTGTAGTTAAGATCAGTACTTTTGAAAAAAAAAGCCCATTAAAATGTCATTTTGTGTTTGAATTTTTTTTTTAAAGATGCTTCTTATCGAAAATCTCAGACAATGTTTCAGAATTACCATTTCAAATGTTTGACATCAAATAGCCGATGAATCTTGAATCATTGTTCTCTTGTGATGTGATCAAACAAAACAAACTTTAACTGTTAATGTACAGAAAATGTTTTATTTTTTAGGATCGTCTGACGTACTCGATAACGAGAGACCAGCGGTGTCGGTCTGCTTTCTACATTGCTGGAGACAGTGGCATCGTCTACCTCAGAGAATCCGTCCTCCACACTGCAGACAGTGCTTTCACCGTGAGTAGATTCGTGGGATAAAACTACTTGAGAAATCAGTGTCTCCAAAATATAGTAATCAGGGATAAAAAAAAGGTCTGCATTCTTCCAGAATTCTGGATTTAGTACTCCCAACAAAATTTCATTTCGTTGTCTATGAGGTGAAAGATGTAGCCCAGTAGTAAAGCTCTTGACTGATGCATGATTGATCTGAAGTTGATCCCCATCGGTGGGCTCATTGAGCCTTTTCTTGTTCCAGCCAGTGGTGTAACAAAGGCCTGGCCCCGTGCTTATAAACCTTAAAGTCTAGACTTTAATAAAGTCCAGACTTTAATGTCATGGCAACGTCATTCAAATAGCATTACGTTAAAGTCTGGACTTTATTAAAGTCTAGACTTAAAGTTTTATAAGCACGGGCCCAGGTATGTACTATCCTGTGGAATGGTGTATGCATGAGATCCCTTGCTGCTAATTGAAAACAGTACCCCATGGAATGGCAGCATTGGGTTTCCCCTTTTAGTATCTGTTATTAGAGCACAAGGGAATAAATTGTTTTTTAATATACCTAAAAATGTTTTAATGTCATAATTGCCTTTTTATATGGCCTTAAATACAGCCAGTTCAAGGGCCCACGCTTATAAAACTGAGTCCAGGCTCAATCTCTATTGACATCACACGCATACGATTTGTATGGCGTTGTCATGACATTACTGTCTCAGACTCTATTGACATCACACGCATATGATTTGCATGGCGTTGTCATGACATTACTGTCTCAGACTCTATTGACATCACACGCATACGATTTGTATGGCGTTGTCATGACATTACTGTCTCAGACTCTATTGACATCACACGCATACGATTTGCATGGCGTTGTCATGACATTACTGTCTCAGACTCTATTGACATCACACGCATACGATTTGCATGGCGTTGTCATGACATTACTGTCTCAGACTCTATTGACATCACACGCATACGATTTTTCGCATGGCGTTGTCATGACATTACTGTCTCAGACTCTATTGACATCACACGCATACGATTTGTATGGCGTTGTCATGACATAACTGTCTCAGACTCTATTGACATCACACGCATACGATTTGTATGGCGTTGTCATGACATCACTGTCTCAGACTCTATTGACATCACACGCATACGATTTGTATGGCGTTGTCATGACATTACTGTCTCAGACTCTATTGACATCACACACATACGATTTGCATGGCGTTGTCATGACATTACTGTCTCAGACTCTATTGACATCACACACATACGATTTGTATGGCGTTGTCATGACATTACTGTCTCAGACTCTGTTAGAGTCTCGAGTCTAGACTCTAAATGCATTTCCTTTTCATGTGTTATTACAATACTGAACATATTACAGAGATATATTAATGATGATTTTATAACAAACTATATTGTTGTGTTGTTTCCAGTGCACCGTAATGGCCAGTGACAATGGGTACCCACATGAGAACACTGTGTCTGTGACTATGTTAATCGGCGTGGACCGCGACACGGAACTCCCACAGTTCACTAATGGCGGTCGTTACTCGGTGGTCGTACAGGAGGACATGGATGTCGGCCGCTCCATCCTCAGAGTGTCGGCGTTCAGAACCGCCCTGGTGGTAAGACAAGACACCTTTTGTAGTTGTGTGTTCCGAGAGGAATGAACGAATGAAGGAATGGGGGGTGATAAATGAATTAATTAGATTATTAATGACTTGAATGGACTAATTAACAAATGACTGAATGAATCAATGAATGAACAATAGAACAAATACTATTGAATGATCAACTGTTTTAAAAAAAACCCAAAAGAAACAACTTTATGCAACATCATTTTGTTGTATTTTCTGCAAGACTGATGTAGTCATAATATAAATGTAGTCATAATAGCTGTTGATGCATGGTATTGTGGTCTGTTAGAGTGGACTGTGCGGCCCAATACCTCTGACTTCAGCACTTGAGGTTTCTGTTAGGGTTACGTCACCTGTAGTCCATATCAGTCCAGCCTCTATCTATTGACCAATCCAGCTTGGGTGTCCCTAACAGAAGCCAAAGCTCCTGCTGACATAGATCTCACCACGTCAAGGAATGGACTATGGAGGGGGAGACTGATGATAATTGTGTTCTTTGTTTGTAACAGACTGTATATATTATGAGAATGTTTCTTGTAGGGTCGTATTTTCTACCAGACGGATGGTGATTACCCAGCTCCCAGTTTCTTTGATGTGAACAATGTGACAGGTGACGTGCGAGTCAAACAAGATCTCCGTCACGACAACTTGCAGCTCGGATCTTACACGGTATGCATCAAGTGAATCATTTAGACAAGATATAGGTTTCTGTCAGCTTGGTTACAACAGTTTGTCTTGGGCTGATATCTGGAGAACTTGGGTGTGTGTCCAGGATAGGTTTGCTTGTTCCTTCATTACAGCAGTTCTGTCGTTCATAGATCTTTCCAGGGGACTCCATGTGTGTACCGGGACAGGCTTACTTGGACCTTAAATACAGCAATTCTTACTTGGGTAGATCTATCCTGGGTACTTGGAGCATATGCCCATAACAGGCTTGCTTCAACCTTCGGTGGATGTAAGCACATAATATTAACTGGTTTATACAACAGTTGAATTGATTTTAATTGAAAGTACATGTAAATTATACATAATATTATGACACAGGAATGCCCTATGTTAATGTCATAAAGCATGCTGAAAAGACAAGTTTGCTTAAACTGTTTGTGAATGTAAGCATATATTTCATATTAGATGATTACCGGTAATTGGTTGAAATGGTTAAATTGATGTTCAGTTGGAAGTCAAAGAATCTACATTGTAACATGGAAGTTCCCCTCAAATAAGAAGCTATGTCCAAGAGAGACTGGCTTGAACTGGTGGTGAATGAAAAAGTGTGTCATTATGGTAAATTGACCGATTACATGAACTGAATTTGATTTACAGCTGAAAGTGAAAGCATATGACACTGAAGTCCCCTACCTCAAGTCAACCGCCGAAGTGTTCGTCACAATTCTGCGAAACCTGAATGGTCCGATCTTCTGGCCGGCGGTGTACAGAGTGACTGTTCACGAAGACACCACAGTGGGAACGTACATCCAGAAACTGAACGTCTCCGACCCTGACGGTGTAAGTACCTCAACACATCGGACTGTGGTACCACACAACTGCAGCTAGAGGACCCACTTAGTTCCACTCTTGATATGATTTCTTAACTGCTGTCTGGATTGAATTTTTACTACATAAAATAGTATATGTTAAGTGTGATTAATAAATT
Organism: Gigantopelta aegis; assembly: GCF_016097555.1. Taxonomy (NCBI): domain Eukaryota; kingdom Metazoa; phylum Mollusca; class Gastropoda; order Neomphalida; family Peltospiridae; genus Gigantopelta; species Gigantopelta aegis. Next base: position 10,984,382 of record NC_054706.1, read on the forward strand.
GTACTATGTACCTGTGTTATACATGCTTCAAATTATTATATTTTTTGTCTTATTGGGGAGATAGCCTGGACCTGAAATTTAATTTTATAAACATACATGTAATGGTAATGTGAGAATTTGTTTTGAGTACAGTAAGGGTATGAAGAAATAATATAAATCCAGTTAATAATAATCAGAATATAAATATAAGCATATCACTAGGGGGTGGGGGTGGGGGGAGAGGAGGGGCCAACCCACACTGTATGTATCATGTATGTAACTTGTAAGTACATGTATGATTTTATAAAATTTAATACCGGTACAATACAAAGAAAAAAGAAAAAAGTTTGATTAGGGAGGGGCATGGAACTCATGGCACCCTCCCCCTTACTATGCCACTGAAGCATATGAAAAGATAGTATTAAATTATAGAACACAATTTTATATAAAAGTATTGAGATTATTATTTGTATTTATAATGAATTTTAACAAAAAAGAAAAAAAGTTTGTACAGAATAAGCTTATATGTTACTAGAAAATTTGGAATTGGAATTACTTAAGATGTGAAAGGGATAATACCGGTGTTGTACCTGAGAGAATGTTGAACCTAATTCACTAAACTCTCGCAACTTTGCGATATCGCAGGACAATGCAAAAAAATGTGCAAAGAGGATGCTTTGTTGTCTAGCAGAGCCTAAGAGAGTTTTGTGAATTAGGCCTCAGGTGTTTAACTGTATGAAATGTTTTATTTCCTTCAGAACCTGGTGAAATGTTCATTATCTGGAAATGGAGTGAATCATAACTTCTTCAGAATCGATCCCTCAACATGTCTTGTCAGTATTAAAGAACCTCTCGTCAATGACATGGAGAGATCCACAGAATACACCGTAAGTTAGTGCACGTCACAAAATAAACCTCATCAGAGTACTGATTGTCTAATATTAAAGATGAAGTACACGTATCTGCTGCTTTATCTAGCCACTTTGATAACTTAGCCAATATACTAACACATCCTTTCATTCTACTTATGAATATACATTTTTAAAGAAATATGTTTTAAAATTTGAAATACATATTAAAAACCATTTTACTGATGGACAGTAACCATAATTTCTAATTGTCCGTTCCTCCAAATATTCCATTTAAATAATACTGGAGACAACCGAACACCATAAGGTTTCATTCCATTAACACTTCCAGTGCTACCAGTTTAGCAATGGATTCATTTCATTTGAATCCTGACGATTTCAAGGCTTAAAATATGTCTTCACCCAGTGATGCCAATAGATGACCTAGCAGACTAGACCATTCAAAAATGAATTTATATTCATGTAATGTAAATTCGTTGATAAATGGGATATGTAGAATACCACTAATAATCATAATGAAATATGATGGAAAAGTATGTACATCATAAAGCCATATACAAAAAAATCAGGATAACTATATGTGGGACAGACAAATGGACAGACAGACAGAAGGTCCGATGGCTTAACCATGACACCACCAAGGCTGATACATGCTATAGGGAACTAAACATTACTCTCCTTGATCTAGTCTCAGGGGCAATCAATGAATGTTTACCGATACCCCCATCTAAAACAAAATACATGCCAGTTAGGCTTTTGGGTGTGTCTCAGAAAAGCGATGGTGAGTGATAACTCCATTTATACGGCAAGATCTGCAGCTGGCTATTGTTATGAGATCTTTACGTCTCGTCATTCTACTTTATTGTATTTAACTCATATTCTGTTCCTAACTTCCAGATCACTGTAATTGCGCGTGACGCCGTGGAAAGAAACCCGCAGTTTGCCAGCGCTAGCGTCATAGTGAAAGTGTTACGAGACATCTGGGCGCCGCAGTTCATGAACCTGCCATCGACACTCGACTTGACGGAGCACCAGACTGTCGGTCACACAGTGTTCAGTGCCAGCGCCACTGATCGGGACAGAGAGGTCAGGGCACATTGTTATTATTATCATTTTCAGTCAAAATTATATCTCATAGTGCAGTGAAATTTTGTTAAAAGAAAAATCCTCTGGAAACAATGTTGTTAATTAGTCAGTGACTCATCAGAATATTTGTTTATTTTGCCATTTATTGAAGATGTCCATTGTCCATGGGTGGGATGGATTTTCTGCGGGATATAGTCCAGTAGTAGAGCACTCACCTAAGGTGCAGTACGTCATAGTATTTATTACAATCTGTGGGCCTATCTTGTTTTTGTTTTTTTCTAACCAATGCACCATAACTGGTTTTATCAAAGGTTTGGTATACAATCTTTTTTTGCAGAAATTACAAATGCATGGACCAAGGGTTGCACTAAATACCAAATAATTGTCATTTAAAATGTGCTGACCTGTTGTTAATAAAAAAAACTCCCTTGCCTATGCATATGATTAGTATAGTTTAAATGTAACACTTTCATGTACCCAATCCACTTTACTTTTATTGACTTAAGATTTGAAATTTTTTTGTACAGGGAGTTCTGACTTACGAGCTGATTGGCTTGTTTCCTGCTCAGAGTTTCTTTGAGGTCAGACCACGGACTGGCGAAGTTGTTCTGCGGAATAGTCTGCTCTCGGACAGCATTGGCCACATTTCCTACACTGTGAGTTGTACTTTGAATAGCTGTTTCATAGCTAAAGCAAGAATTTGAATTTTGATTTCACTAGTATTGAGTCATGGTAGTGAAATTTTGAATTGATGGATTCAGTACCTAATAATTATTTTAATTCATGTTGTTATTTGTTAGATTTTATATTTGCACTTTCATACATCAGTTAACACCAACCTGTGCCCCACATCTGGTATATCAAAGGTCATGGTATATGCAGTGCTGTCTGGGCCAGTGAAAAAAAGTTGTCAAATGCTGCATTAAAGTCTATTTTGTAAATATTAATATCCTGTCCACCTCCAACCACCCCCCACCCCCCCAGTCTAAGGGTTTTTAATCTTTATCTCCCTCTTTAGGTAACATATCCGATTATTACTACATGTATATGTAAAATTATTGTAATTTGTTAAAGTAGGGCTATTTCATTTTCAATCATGGCTAGTAAATGTTTTAAATCACTGATCCCATGGCTAGTGGATTTTAAAAAATGTCTAGAAGCCATGCCCCTTGGTGGATCCATATTCTATGACTGTTTTGTTTCTGTCCCAACCTGTGCCCCACACCTGGTATATCAAAGGTCATGGTATATGCAGTGCTGTCTGGGAAAGTGCATAAAAAGATCTCTTGCTACTAATGGAAAACTGTAGCAGGCTTGGTGCTCATAAAACTTTTAGAGTCTAGATTCGAGACTCTAACAGAGTCTGAGACAGTAATGTCATGACAACGCCATACAAATTGTATGCGTGTGACGTCATCAGAGATTGAGTCTAGACTCGTTTTATATGCACAGGCCCAAGTTTCCTGTACGACTATATTAAAAATTATAATAAATGTTTGAAATCCAGCAGCTGTTGATGATTAAATCTGTGTGCTACAGTAGTAGGCCTATCATTAAACAAAAAAATTAAAAAAATTCTGAACTGTGTTTCAGATTCGCATTCAAGTGTATGACAGCTTGCGTCCTGACAGTCGTACACATGGCGATCTGACCGTGCATGTCCAGAGAAACATAAATGGACCAGTGTTCACCAAGACTCGGTATGAGGTGTCAGTCGAAGAGATGGAGACACTCGGAAACATCATTCTCCAGGTCACAGCCACGGATGCTGATAATGTAAGTCAGGGTTTAGGCTGAAGCCCATACAAATTTATCAATTTGGCAAATTTACTGAGAAAATCTGTCACCAATTTCAAGTTCCATTGAGTGAAACGGCAAAAATGGCAGTACATTTATAAATGACAGACGATTTTCGAATTGGCTTTTTAGAGAATTAGTAATGAAATATATACGCCAAATTCACTTTTAGTGATTTGGTGTGCAACAGTTAGAATCAGTGACCCAAGTTGAGGATTATGTACCTTTTCTGTTAGGATTAAAATACATGTTTGATTCTATACACTAGATGTCCAGAGTAGTATATGACCAAGAGTTTTGTTAATGAATTTTCTTTTTTTATAAATGTTCAACTACAAAGTTACCACATCTCAACTGCCTGATTTCTGTGAGTATGTTCATGTAATGATGGTTTGACATGTTTCCAGGACCGAGTCACATACATCAGCCTCGGCGGGGAGAGTGAAAGACAACTGTTTTACCTGAACCCCGAGAGTGGCAGTATCTCACTGCGGTCTCCGGCTACGCAAGCTGCACGCAATCAGTATGTGGTGAGTACTTTCAGGATTATTTACATGTATTTAATGTATTTTTAAAATATATTTCTGTGTTCTCGTGTGTACTTTCAGCATTATTTACATGTATTTAATATATATTTTTTACATCTATTTCTGTGTTCTTGTATTTTCAGTATTATTTAATGAACACACTGTCAAGTATCAAAATAATGAAATCTTAGACCCAAAATAGACACCATTTTTTAAATGTACTAAGATGTCATTAAACAAACTGCCTCTCTTTTATCTCGTGGCGGGACATAGCCCAGTAGTAAAGCACTCGTTTGGGCTATGTCTTGTTCCAGCCAGTGCACCACAACTGGTATATCAAAGGCCATCGTATGTGCTGTTCTGTCTGTGGAATGGTGCATATAAAAGATCCCTTGCTACTAATGAAAAAATGTAGCGGGTTTCCACTCTAATACTATATGTCAAAGTTACTAAATGTTTGACATCCAATTAATAAATCAATGTGCTCTATGGGTTTCATTAAAGAAAACAACAACTTCTTCTTGTGTTTTATGTCGGAGCTTTCTGTTAACAAGCCTTGGACCCTATTGATCTTTGACAAATAAACAAGTGGTAATGCTAACTGCTTTTGTTTTAATTTTAAATGAATTCGTTAATAGATTTACTGATTGATATTTTATTATAATTGTTAATATTTTACAAGCTGTAATGGATTATTTTAATGTTTCTTTTCCACAGTTTGAAGTTCAAGCGACTGATAATCGGGTTGGTAACCTTGCTCGAGTTTCTCAGACGTCAGTTGTTATCACTGTCCTACGAGACAGAGGTCCCCCGGTTTTCCACAACACCCCTTACGTTGTGAATGTTCCAATCACGCAGGCTGTCAACTCGACATTCTTCAACGTCCTTGCCATTGACCCCGACCCTAAAGGTCAGATGAGATACAGACTTGATGGGTTCAGCCCAGGAACTGACTATTTCTCGCTACAGGGCACGACGGGAGAAATATTTGTACGACAAGACCTTACTAGGAATACTGATGTCTTTGCTTCATATACGGTATGTTGTCGTTGTGGGTTTTTTGTGGGTTTTTTTTTTTTTAAATCACATTGTACATGTATTTTGTTAGTGTTGATTTTTCTTTAGTACAAAAATATACATTATTGTCTAAATAGAGTATGGATCCACTAATATAGACCCCCATTTTAAGTTTTTTGACTTACAAAATTTACAAAAGCTATTTTTTAAAGGGAAGCTTCTGTATAACACAAGATACGATTTGTATAGCGCATCATCTACATAGTAGTTATTTCAATCTAGCTTTCAGTTTAATTTTTATTTTAGTTTATAATGTTTTCTTTTCATACATAACCTAATCTTTTAATGATACAAAATATTTTTCAGCTTTTGGTGTCTGCATATGACAGTGGTAACTCAGAAATCATCAGCTCTGAATCTGTTCAGGTTAACATACTGCGAAACCTGTTTTCCCCCGTCATTTCACCCACTCAATACAGCAAGAGTATCTACGACTTCCAGCCTGTAGGCAGCAGTGTTTTCCACGTCACAGCGTCCGATGATGACATCACCAGCCCAGAGAACACCTTCACGTTTAAGATTGCCACGGGTTCAACAGCTAACGAGTTCTTTACAATTGACCCATTTAGTGGGCTGGTGAGAGTCAATAAGGATCTCACTCGGAGTACTACAAGTTATTATGTGGTGAGTAATAGTCATTAAAATAGAAATACCCCATCTACACTCGTTGAAACCGGACAACCCTTGGGACCAAATAAAATGAAATAGTGAAATATGTCTGGTTTAGAGGGCATTCCAGTTTAAAGAGGGTCCGGTTTTGAGAGGTTTTACTGTAATAATATATGCTATTCTGTCTACTGTAAACTGGATTAATATTATGACATGGATTTTTTTAATGAATACATACCTTGGTGTATGTTTGCAGTGTGTAAATTTCCCGAATAATCAGACAAGGTCTGCAATGTGTATCTGCATGCAAAGTAATATGTATGTATAATTTTCATGGGTGCGAATAATGCAACATTTATAAGCATTTTCTTTTGTTGATTATTTATATTATATGAAATTGCTATTGCTGTTATTCATTTAACCTTTGTAGTAGGCATAACTACACGTTTTATCTGATGTAATTAAATGTCAAAAGAACATTATATTAAACACCAAATGGCCATAGCTCAAAATAATATTATGCTGTATCATTAGAGAAATATTCCATTCTTTTATACTTGACTAGAATAGCCATTGTACTCAATATAATTATTATTGTTATTTCAGTTTGAAATTGTTGCCTACGATCATGCAGCCTTAGTCAGAAGCTCATCAGCTACCGCCACAGTCAGTCTGATCAGAAACAGCGGTATTCCCGAGTTCGTTAGTCCAGGCCGTTACGACATCACAGTGTCTGAGATCATCCCCGTCCTCGAAAACATCGTCACTGTACGAGCTACCGACTCCGACGCAGCCGTAAGATTTATTTTATATTTTTTATTATTTTTGTATTTCTAAATAAAAGTAATTGATGAACAGTTTATCTGTTAGTGGTGCTGAAGCTGTTGGTCTAATTAAACAAGTACTGCTGGTGATCTAATATCTGTCTGCCTGCATTTGCCCTAATTGCCTTCCTGCCTGCTTAATTATCAGCTCCTCTGTTTTGTCTGTCTGTCTGTCTCTCTCTGTCCTTCTCTCTCTCTCTCTCTCTCTCTCTCTCTCTCTCTCTCTCTCTCTCTCTCTCTCTCTCTCTCTCTCTCGCTCTCTCTCGCTCTCTCTCTCTCGCTCTCTGTCACTGTCTCTCACTTTGTCTGTCTCTCTCTCTGTGTCCCTCCCTCGCTTCCCCCCTCTCTGTCTCTCTGTCTCCTGGTCTCTGTCTCTGTCCCTGTCTTTTCATCTTTCCCAGTGTATGTTTGTCTGTTTCTCTGGAGATCTAACAGTATATACCTGACAGAGAATCATGATGTTTAAACAGAGACAATATAATAACTGTATGTTTGTAATTTAGGACACACAAAATGGTCAGATTCGCTACAGCCTTACAAGTTCACCTGAAGTACTGAGACTTTTCCAAATTGATTCTGTTGGTGGAAACATAACTGCTCGGGTCTCTTTGACAACCGCCACTGACAATCTCTATCAGGTGAGTGTCAAATTCTCTAAATATATTACTTTTCTTTTTAATGATGAGAGTTGGACTTTAGCTAACTTGTTCCATTTAAGGTCCTGTTTACCACAGGATTGATCCTATTCCTGTAGATTTTTGTTTTTTAATTTCAACTGGTTTTAGTATTTGGTGCCTGGCCATCCATTGACCATCTATCTGTTGTCCAGCTTCCCAGGGCCCATTCAACCTTCTCGCCTTTTAACTGCATCAACTGTTGGCTGAAGTCAGGTTAAGCACATAATATTTATATATATATATATGTCCTATTTCTACTTGTTTCTTGGCTCTTTAAAAGACATTATTCTATGGACATGTTGAATATATTTGGATAATAATTTGCATTTTTAGAAAATATTTTTGACTAATTTAATTACCAATAACTCTTGAATCCTTTAGTAAATGACTATCGTATTTTAAATGGATGTTCATCACGTGATTTTGCTCATAACCACCTCCATGAATGTAACTTCAGGGCCAGGTCAAAATCATTTAGAACTTGTTTAATGTTCATTTAACATTTAGTTAAAGTCTGGCATAAATTATTAAAGTTATTAACACTTGTTTTTCTTGTCAATCTCAGCTGATGGTGCGAGCGAGTGACCGAGGTGTCCCCACTCACATGTCCGAGACTATCGTCACAGTGCGTATTCGCCGCGAGGGTCTGCCGTTCTTTGAAGAAGCCGAGTACACCGTGACTCGATCCGAGGATGCCGCACTCCACACAACCATCATTCAGCTCCACGCCTCAGACCCGCTCGGTGTACGTTCAAAAGTTAAACTTTGTTTCATTTAACGACACCACTAGAACTCATTGATTTATTAATCATCGGCTATTGGATGTCAAACATTTGGTAGTTTTGACACAGTCATATAGAGGAAATCCGCTACATTCTTACTTTAGTAACGAGGTATTTTTTTATATGCACCATCCTGCCCCGCATTTAGTTCAAGTTGTTCCTGATGTTAGTTCAGAAATGTATGTTGATTTTTTGGTAAAGAAAGTAATGCTGAGTTTTTGTTATTGCATGTATAAAACATATTAAGTGTCTAAAAAATTTTTCGTATCTCCAAACTTCAAGGGCCATAACTGTCAAAAATGGGCCAATACCTATGAAAGTCAAATTTGATCTGTAGCTGTGTATGATAAAGCTATAAACAAATTTTCTGCTCAATATCTTGAGGCATTGCAAAAAACAAAGTGCAGAAATCTATTTGTGCAACAGACAGACAGACAGACAAATGGACAGAAAGATGGAGATGAAACCTATAGACCCCTTTCATTGGACCAATAGGGAACTAAAAATAACCAAAATGAAAATATGCTGAAGTGTTGTTAACCTTCCTTTCCTTTGTCTTATAGAGAGAGCTCACCTATGAGATAACAGGTGACGGTTTGGCATCCACACTGTTCCGTATCGACCCTGCGAGTGGCCTCGTCACCCTGGCCCAGTCTCTGAAGACTGACCGCGCCAACACGTACATCGTCCGCGTGGTTGCATATTCCGCCAGCGACGCCGCAGTGAAGACCACCACGCTGATACGTGTTGTTGTCATGAGGAACGTACACGCTCCGAGGTTCCATTACGGTCCAAAGGCATACACACTGTCAGAGGATCAGGCTCTAGGAGTGGAGTTTGGCAGAGCTAATGCGACAGATGTCGATACAGTAAGTGATATTTTATCAACCCCTGCAATTAAAAAAATTTCTATGGAAAAAACAAATTATAGTCCATGTAAAAAAAAAATACTGTGGAGAATTACTACCCTAGTAGTCACTTAGAACAAAAAAACTGTTATTGTTAATAATATTGTGAATATGAAATATTTAATTAAAAACCTGCATGGTTTCATGGTTAGTATTTGTTCTTTTGTTACAGTTCTATAATCCCCTCCCCATTTGTTATCTTGTGAAAGTAAATAATAATATGCCTCAGGTAATTTAAGGGGGCTATGGGCGTTCTGTTCCTTATACCCCAGTAGGTGACAGGTCCTTTTTCCTGATCACATATTTTGAAATTACATGAATAACTAATCTGTTTTTGACTTTTTTAAAAGTTAAGTTTTCTTATCGAGTGTAACGAATGAGATATTTGAGAGTGAAACAACCTTCCATTAACCTGGCAGAACTTAGGTATTCAAGGGGCGCCATTTTAGAATCTCATTCCACCCCTGTCACCTCGGAGATCCTACATTCAGCCATGGTATGCTAATGTTTTATGTTATGTGCTAGTGTATTTTGGCTTTCTTACTGACTGCATGATTATTTTTTCAAAGGGAGAAAATGGCCAACTGACCTATTCCATCGCCTCCATGAACTCCAACCCAATATACGCAAGAGACTTCTTCTACATTAACCCAACCAGTGGCACCCTCTCAGTAACCAGGATGTTATCAGAGGACGAGTCTCGACCAGTCCGTTATGTATTGTCTGTTGTCGCCACCGATAACGGGGTGCCGAGACGATCCGATGTGATTGAAGTGACTGTCAATGTTGTGAGGAACCGAAATGGTCCGGTGTTCATGAAGAACAAGTATGAGTTGGACATTGATGAAAACATAGCTGTCGGCAGCAGTCTGCTACAAGTGTCTGCCACAGACGTAGATGGGGTAAGATTATAAATGTCATTAATGTGATAAGTTAGACATTGATGAAAACAGCTGTCAGTAGCGGCTTGCTATATGTTATATGTACCGATACAGCCAATCTGAACCACGTTAATATTTTAGCTTTATTATTTATTTATTAACATTATTTAATAACTTGTTACAATATTAAATCATCTGAAATGTACAGGTCATCCTTCATGTTTAGGCCTAAGATTTATTATTTGTAAATATTTTAAAACTCTACCTTCCATGCGTACTTTTTCTGATATACCTTAAAGGAATTTGAGCTTCTATACCAGGATGATTTTTAAAAGAAAAAGAAAAAAAATGAAAGAAAAAAAAAAGATGACCAAAAACAACAAATTGGCCTGAAGTTATAATTTAATCAGGAAGTTGAAGTATAATCATAAAAAAAGGAAATAGCCATAAATATTTTACCCTACCTAATAATTAGGTTCAGTGCCTTTAAACATTTTTGTGTAATACTTTAAGAGATGAATTGTATGATTGGTTTTTGCAGGATCGCATTGTCTACAAGTTACTGTCCTCGATTCCAGCTTCTCTCTATTTCTCTGTTGATGCCAACTCTGGAGAGTTCTATGTTGTCGCCACAGTAGCACTGGACAGCACTATTAAATACATGGTATATTATATCTTATAATTAATTAATGAATAATCAGTGACCCCCGAGCACAAACATTTGATTGATTTTTATATCTGTTAAAGTTAAAAAAAATATTATTTACATTTCTTAATGTATTTTGAGGAAGGTTCTGCGTGAAGTATATTTTCATAAAGATGAAATGAAAATATATAATTCCAGTTTTTAGATTTAAGAAAGAAAAAAAAAAGATTGTTTTGTTTAACAGTACCACTAGAGCACATTGATTAATTAATCATCAGGTATTGGCTGTCAACATTTGAACAGAGGAAATCCGCTATATGTTTCCTAATGCAGCAAGGGATCTTTTATATGCACTTTCCCACAGACAGGATAGCACATACCACAGCCTTTGATATACCAGTTGTGGTGTACGGGCTGGAACGAGAAATAGCCCAATGGGCTCACCGATGGGGATCGATCCCAAACCGACTGCACATCAAGTGAGCACCTAACTACTGGACTATGTCCTGCCTCTATTTGGGAAAGAATGGCCAAGATCACTCTGGAACAAATTTTGGTTTAGCCAATTTTCACATCTTATTATGTAGAGTATTTCCTTAAAAATTATTAAAACATTATTAATTTAAGAAATATTTCATTAGCCAAAGACAAAATATTGTAACCACTTTGTATAAAAAATTAGCAGTTGGCTAATTTGACGGTGGGTTAGGTGAGCCTTGAAAGGTAGAAATATGAAAATCGAATGAAAGTGAAAATATTTGATTGTTTAATATAAGCAGTAAACAGTTAATAAGCTTTTTTTTTGTTATTACTATATTTGTAAATATACTCTTAAAAACAATTTTGCCAACATTTCAGATGACTGTTCAGGCCAAGGATACCCCAGTTGAAGGTGCGATGCCGCGGATGACAACCGTACGGGTTATAATTAATGTGCGGCGTAATGCCAACGCCCCTGTGTTCCCATCGGGTTTATTCAACATCACAATATCAGAGTATACAGATGTTCAGTCAGCCATTGCAGTTGTCAAGGCAACAGATGCTGATCCAAGAGATGTGAGTGAATTATATAATAATATATATATATATATATAAAATTGTGAAGTTCAAATGTGAAATACTGGTTGGAACGAGAAATAACCCAGTTGGCCCACCAATTGATTAATCCTAGATTGATCGTGCATCAGGCGAGTTCTTTACCACTAGACTACATCCAAACCCTGTTAGAGAAGAAACCTGCTGCCACCATATGAGCTGTTTCTACCAGTTGGCCGCAAAGGATCTAATATGTGCATCTCTCTTGCAAAGACTGCTTGTTCACCATAAACATGGATGTGTAGGACATTTGTTTATTTATTTTACTCGACTACTGAGTGTGTTATTTATTTTTTAATTTTATTATTTTTCAGAAACCAAGTGGCATCATTGTGTACAGTATTAAAGGAATCAGCTTCCCGCCTCAGTCTCGAAGACTACCCAACAACTTTGCGTTCTTTGTGATCAGTCCATCGACTGGAGAGATCTATCTCGCCCAAAAACTAATTGATTCGGCTGGCATTCCTAGTACTTTCTATGTGAGTAGGAAAATATGCCTTATGTGGCATGATATAATATTTTTACATGCTTTCATTAGAGAATTGTTTGAGCATGCCTGTTGTGGACAAAACATCTGACTTTGCCAGAGAGTTCAGACCAAGACAGATTTAAAACCGTTTCCTTTCGACTCGTTTAGTTTGATCAGTTCTCACTCTAACTTAGCAGTATTTCTAACTAGCAAGCTAGCCTTCTTATCTTTTCTGTTTTAATCCATTGCCCCATGCTGTTCTGTCTATGGGTAAGGCAGCAGTACAAAGGTATTGATCGGGTCTGCAATTATTGCTATAAAGACCCCAGGATCAGAAGGGCACAACATCTATTTTTGGACACAATAGGGTACAGTAGCAAATATCTTTCACTGCCTGAATCAACTAACCACGCTCCTAAATATTATTCACAGGCGGATTTCTAGTTTCCCCCAAATAAAATGAAAATACCTGAATCTGAAGAACATTGTTTATTCATATTTGCATTAATATCAAACAGCTATAAAGGGTTCCAAATGAATCACTACACATTTTTTACATAGATTACATCTAATATTCTGAGTAGAATGATGGAAATACATGATGAAAAGTTTTTAGGCCAGCTCATTTTAGCTAAACGTCTCAATAATTTTGCCCGAAAGCACTGTGTGTGGAGAAGGGAGAGTTGACCACCCATCTCGTACACTTATATTATGTATTGACTATGGTACTAAGATGAGATTTAAATCACTTTGCCGTTCTTGAATTGAGTAAATCCTGACATTGATGTTGTTCTCAGCTGGAGATCGAGGCCTCCGACAGCGCGGTTCCCCCGAAAACGTCCACGAAGACGCTGACGATATCAATAGTGAGAAACCAGAATGCCCCCCTCTTCACTTCCCCCACCTACTCGAGCAACATCGAGGACACCTCCGCCATCGGCCGCTCTCTCTTTGTGGTGACAGCCATAGATGCTGATGAAGATGTAGAGTGGAATAAAAAGGTACGTAACCACTAACCACTAACATCTAATCATTAACCCTCTGTCCTGGATAACTGTTATTTCTCAAATGCATGTGCGTATTTAAAAATATGAAAAATGCATTTTGTAGTATTAGAAACACCAGGATGATTAGAAACACTTTGGTTGTATGGAAATGGATTACCTAAACAATAAAATATAAGTAATGTTTGATTTCAGTGATCACAAACGGCTCTAATAGTGAAAAATATGCCTGAGTATTTAAAAACTAGGGTCTGTTCCTTTAACATACACGGGCTAGCACAAGCTATAAAATGGCTCATAGTGTACCTAAAAGCATCTATAATTAAAAACAATTCAGGAAAGCACCCGTTTTTCCCTATTTAGCAACATTCAGTTTATGGCAGTAGGCTTCTTCGGTCACCTAGACCAAGTGTTGCATAAATCGGACACTAAATAGTTATACTTAGTTTAAACTGTGATGAGGTATAATTAAACAGTTATTCCTATCCCTTGATCCTTACTTAACCATGTTTTTGTTTTAGACTCCGAATGCGTACATTGACTACATGATTGACCCAGCCTACCCCTCGGCTGTGAGATATTTTCATAACCATGTTTTTGTTTTAGACTCCGAATGCATACATTGACTACATGATTGACCCAGCCTACCCCTCGGCTGTGAGATATTTTTATAACCATGTTTTTGTTTTAGACTCCGAATGCGTACATTGACTACATGATTGACCCTGCCTACCCCTCGGCTGTGAGATATTTTGGAGTCACTAAGGAGGGCCTGGTCTACGTGAGGAACTCGCTTCTCACCGACAGGAAGGAGAGCTACTCTGTAAGTCATACTGCAAGAATCGGGGAATTCACACATTTTATTTTATCAGTATTCCGGATTTTATAGCCTTAGTCTTAGTTCTTTGATGAAATGCTCTCAAAAACACATTACTTTTGAAGACACTAAACAATTTTCCAGATGTTTTGTCCACTGTTTTTTTTCCAACTGAAGAATTAAGTTGTAAAAATTATAATGAACATGACTAATTACTGAGTTTTGATCTAGACTACATTATATACTGGTATTCAGATTTGATTTAACATACATTGTACATGTACATGTATGTGCAGTACACAACATACATATTTGTTTTCTCTATTTTAAAATATTAATGGAAAGAATATTAAAAGGGTATTTTCAGACAGTGTGTTTCTACATAATATAAATTATCTGGATATTCCAGTTATTTAATATTTATAAATTTGTGTAAATGGATTATTAATACACCTGTTTACAAAAATTATTTTATTTCTGGTATTTTACAAAATTGTATGCACCTATTTCATATGATGTTCCTGTTTATTTTATTTGTACTTCTACCATATCAGAGTTAACATTGTTTATTTGGTTTTTAGTTCTATGTTATCGCCATTGACAAGAGCTGGCAGCCACTAAGCAGTCGTGCACCCATCATCATCAATGTAAAGAAGATTGACGTCGGCATCCGAAAACTGGGATTTACTTCCCCTGTCTATTAGTAAGTTACAGTACTTTATTCATCGGTCGAGAATTAATGCAAAAATTATTTTGGTTACTTCTTTTTTTAGGTTTGTTTACAAAAAAAGAAGAAGAAGAAGAAAAAAAGAAGCTCAAATTTAATTGTCCCATAAAAATCTGCTTTTGTGACACAAATAATGCAATATGTTTGTTATTAATAGATTTATGGTATATGAATAAATGGATGCTGAGAAATTATATATCGTTTTCACTAAATAAGTTTATTTAAATCTTATTTTTATGGATTTAAATTGTCATTGACGAAATTACAAAATACAAATTAATGTACGGTTATTTATACATGATAAATACAATGGAAAACTGAGTTGAGAATCGGTATATTCAGTCAGCTTTTATTTTATTGCTTTTTGTTTTTTGGTTTGGCTAACAAACAAACAACAATGACAAACAATTGTAAGAAAAGAAATAATTTTTTCATACATTTTGATATCAAATTTGTCAAAATGCTGGCCATATTTTTTGTCCTGCTTTGACACGAAGTTAGTATTTAATTTTCAACGATGTTTTTACTGACAGTATGTTTGTTCTGCTTTCAGTATTTCTGTGGAGGAGAACACAGTGTTTGACCCTCGCCATGTGATACCAATTCTCGACCTAGACGTAGAAAACCAGAACATCGCTCAACGAGTCTCCTGCTCCATATTGCTCATCAACAGCAAAACACCTGACCACAGAGGTATGTCTAGCTGTCTTTTGTTTTTAAATAAACTGTTAACTCAGTATCCTTAAAATCTTGTAGAATAGTGGTGATCATTAATAAAGATTATAGTTTGTGTTGACTAAGAAAAGACATGTGTGCTTAACAGCATCTTAGTACATTTTGCCCATTGGGCTATTTCTTCACTCCAGCCAGTGCACCATGACTGGTATATCAAAGACCGTGGTATGTGTATATCCTGTCTGTGAGATGGTGCATATAAAAGATCCATTACTGCTAATCGAAAAGAGTAGACCATGAAGTGGCGACAGTGGGTTTCCTCTCTCAATATCTGTGTGGTCCTTAACCATATGTCTGATGCTAAATAACCATAAATAAAATATGTTGAGTGCGTCGTTAAATAAAACATTTCCTTCCTTCCTTGGTACATTTTAAAACCAAGTCATTTCATGTTTAATTATAGCAGCAGGAGGAATTTTGGGATGTTGTAGGAGTGAAATTCTCTGGGATATATTGTCGATGTGAACTCAAAATTCTTTTCTGCAGTTATCCAGAATAATGAATTTTAGCCCTACCTGAAAGCTCCATTCTGTCCTTGGTTTGCAGTGTTCTGTCCACATTTCTTTGTAATATTATAAAACGGTACACCTGCAGGGCTTGAACTTAATGACGGCACTGACGACAATTGCCATCGTTAAGATATAAAGTGCCGTAGCTAGAGAGCATCACCAACCGATGGTACATGGTGTAGATTATTTGCCAATATTTAACATTTGCACAATTGAAATATGTCTACATACAGCAAAATAACCATTCAGTCATGTTTACTTGCCACAAAAGTAACTTTTAAAAACAATTGCCATAGGCAGGCTCAAAATTGCTGTTGGTTTGCCATTTCAGCCACAGCAGTTCTTTTAAAAGTTGTTGTGTAAGACAAATTCTTAAGATTGAGCCCTGCACCTGTCTGGTCTCTTGTTTTGAAATAGTTTAGTTTGTTCATATCTTTGTGTCACATTAATATAAAAAGTAACATGTATTGTATTTTCTAAATTTGCAGCTATCTTCAATGTGAGGAGCACATCGGATGGCAAGAACTGTCAGCTCTACTTGATCAGCAACATGGACCGTGAACAGGGCAACCGCTACAACATCACCATCGGTGTCCGACACCATTCGCACGTCACCAAGAGACAGGTGGCATCAGGTACATACACAATATTGTGTATTATTGTTTTATTACATCACTATCGGCATCAGACACCAGTCACATGTCACCAAGAGATAGGTCACATCAGATATATGTACATACACAATATTGTATATTATGTTTTATCCTATAACTTACCCATAATATCCATGTCATAAACCTGTTTGATATTTTTGTTTATTATATAACATTTAGTGAAATATCTTAAAATAGCAGTGACATAACAGTGTTATCAGTCACTCAGTGACATCCAATAGCTGACGACTAATAATTCAATGTACTTTAGTGGTGTCGTTAAACAAAACAAACTTAAACTCATTATTGATTTGAATTTTGTGTTTCAAATTTTGTGTTTCAGTGTTCAACACTTGGCAGGTTACGTACGTCATTATGAGTGTTAACGACGTGAACGACAATGCTCCCCAGTTTACCTACCCTCGGTATCCTAGTAACATCCAGGCCCTGCACACCTACATATCGGCCATCAGCATAGACACACCTCCCAACTCGATCGTCGGAGAAATCATGGTATGTGGTTTTTATTTTAATACGGTGTTATCATCTCTATCAAAAGTTGGGTGCACCTCGAACTTTGACCCAGCCAGAAGTTATTTGGTTTAGTACTACCTTAAGGACCCCACAAAGGATTTAGGTGGGTTTTTTTTTGTCCATGGTTGTTTTCAGTCCTGATGTATTGACATAAGATTACTCTACTCTTGTTTTATCTATAAAAATGTTTTTAAATTATTATTTGTTTTTTAAATATAAAACTTATCTCATTTCTGTATATTTATAAATGTTATAATTTATGTTATAAATTGTGCAGTGACAGGTTATTTTTTTATTTTATGTTTGAAACAAATCTCAATTTTAAAAATAATTTCCCATAGCAGTATAATTATATTCCTTCTATAATGCTGCTTTAAACTCCATTCAAAAAGCATTTGACATTTAAATATCTATGTTTGCATGACAGGAGTCTAAATAGAAATTTTATTTTACATGCAATGCGTATATTACAGGCATTGGATCCTGATTTTGGTGAGAATGGAACTGTGTCGTATTCCCTGCAGCGATCGTCGGTACTTACACACGAGATGCCCTTCTACGTGAACACCGATGGCGACATCCTGTCCACTGCTGACTTCTCCCATGAGAAAACCGCTCCTCGTCAGTTCGTCTTCACAGCCGTCGCGCATGACAACTCCTACATTGCGGTGCAGACCACTAAAACAAACTACTATGTGAGTAAAGGCGTTACGTTTTTCTGCCTTGTTTTTATCTGCTTAATTTTTTTTTCAGCTTCTGTAGGGCTTTTTCGTGTGTGTGTTTTGGGGAAGGGGGGGGGGGGGGTGTTAAAGTTTTTTTCAGGAAAGTGAAATGTTTGCATGAATATCATTTAAATTATGAATCTTTATTGTTGTTTTACAGTGTAATGTACAGTATATATATATTTTTTTTCTTCTGGAAATTGAAAGTGATCCAAAAACTGTTCCAATCTTCATTCTTGATGAAAAGCTGACTCTTACTTTTCCAAGACTCTGCAGTCATAAGCGTACGAGATAGGGGGGTGGGAGTGGGCAGCAATTAGCCCCCTAGTGCTGGAGCAAAACCTCAAATTCGTGTAAAAATTATACAGATATGTACAAAATGTGCTAACCTGAAACATTTTTACTGTATATTTCCATCATTCTACCCTCAAGTTGTAATCCATGTAAAAATGCATAGCGATTCGTTTGCAACTCTATATAGCTGTTTGGTAGTAATCCTAATATGAACAAATGTTGTTATCCAGATTCAGGTTTTTTTTTTTAATTAGGGCAAAAACCAGCCTGCCCTTCTACAAAAATGGGAGCCCATACGCCTATGCCTGCAGTGTTTTTCCAGATCTTTTTCTCCTGTATTATTTTCATCTTTGCATACTAACTTTAACATAAGGTTTTGTTTGATCTCCAGGTGAACCTGATAGAGAACCGGAACCGGTTCATCTTGGTGGTGATGAAGAGCTCCGCAGAGGAGGTGATACCGAAACTGGAACACTACCGCCGCGGTCTACAGAATGTCACCGGTCGCGTCGTCCTCGTGGAGATCGTGCGAGCCAGGCAGCATCTTGTGGGCAAAATACTCGACTACGATCCCACCAGGTCCGTCTTTTACTCACTTCTGTTGTCTGTTTATATTAGGTCTCCAAGTGCCTAGTGGTGGGAGACCTATTGTAGTTGTGTGAATTATTCCAGCAAACTCTTTGATTGTAAAAAGTATTACTGATTGACAATCTTACAAAATGTCCATAAATGCATATTAATTTTATTAATGTTAATCTACATTATTGTTTGATTGAATTTTTGTTTTTTTCAGTACTGATGTGGTATTTGTTGTTGTTAACAGTCAAACCTTCTACCTAGAAGATAATTCCGACAACAATATGTAAGTGATGTAATTATAATAATAATAATAATAATAATTAAAAAAATATATAATTATTTATTTTTCTCCAGATTGTAGAAAGAAGTCTTAACACATTTTTGTGACATTTTATTGCAAGGGTTAATCTTTTGAATTTAATCATTTCATTGCAAGGGTTAATCTTTTGAATTTAATCATTTCATTGCAAGGGTTAATCTTTTGAATTTAATCATTTCATTGCAAGGGTTAATCTTTTGAATTTAAACATTTCATTGTAAGGGTTAATCTTTTGAATTTAATCATTTCATTGCAAGGGTTAATCTTTTGAATTTAATCATTTCATTACAAGGGTTAATCTTTTGAATTTAATCATTTAGCTTTTGACAAAATGATAGCATTGTAATATATGTTGTTGGCATATTCTTACTGTTTAAAGGTTGACACTGTTGTTTGTAACAGTTCTCTTTTATCCAGATTAATGTGTGCATTTACTTGGTGTTGTTACTTTTGTTACTTATCCAAATTAATAAAAAAAATAAAAGAGTTTACATTACATGGAACTATATATTGTTTCTCTTACAAATATAGATCACCATATATCACATTCATGTAAATTAGTTTATGTTTATTATATTTTGCAATTTTAATATTGTTTCTACATCATTTGTTTTATATTTTATATCCTACATTGTAAAATATTGTTAAAATCTGCTTTGTCATGCCATTTTAACATGACTCTTCATTAACCCTATTCTCTATCTTTTTATCTTATAGCGTGACTTCAACATCGTATCAATCCCAGCAGTTCCTCCTGCAAGTCCGACAGTCACTCGTTTCTCTGAACGCTGTTATCGACAAGATCCGTGTTCCATTCGACCCGCTGTCAATGGAGGGCAGTTCCACGAGACTGGGCGGTGGGGGCGGCGTGACGGTTCGACTCACCAAGTCATACGTGTGGTGGTTACACAACCCGTGGGCAGCGCTGGTCTCTCTGGCCTGTATCATAATCCTTCTCGCCATCGTGGCCATCATCATACTCCTACACACCTGGGCACGGTGAGTTGTCAACATCATCTTTTGAGAATTGAAAATCTGTGGGACCCATTTATCGGTTACGCAGAAATAAATCTATGTAACCCATTTCCTTGTTGCGTATCCCATTATATCCATGTAAATGGTGCTGGAAATTTTGTACGAACAAAAAATAGGTTTACGCAAAATTAGATTTGCGCGAGCAACATGCAAACGAAACGACTGTTCTCGCAATTTTCAGATGTCTGTTATCTTGTAAAAAGGTAATAAAAATGTTGAATTTTGTATTAGTTTTTAATTGCAACCTGTTTTACAGACCATATTCTGTTTCTGTTATCTTTGGCATACATTTATACTACTTATGTTCACTAGGGATGTACCAAATATATATCGTAATAAGCAGTTTGTGCATGTGTTAAATTTGTGCAATATGTGATGAATGAGACTATGATGTCTGGATGTTTCATACATTGCCATAGTAATGTCTACATTTAGATGTATGTCATTCACTGAACACAATAAATGCAGCTGCTTTATTTGACTCTAGCGAAAGTTGAATAGTATAATTGCATGTATGTGCTGAAAGCTGCAATCTCAAAGGTATTTTAAATAATGAATATTTAGAAAAAACATTCTGTGGCATGCAGTTTTAATGCTCGAAACTAGTGGTATATGAGCATGTAAAATATATTGGACTTAGCATGCAGTTCTTTGATTTCATGTAAATGCTGTTTGCAGTCTAGTTCATAATTATAATATATGCAGTTTTAATGAATTCATACCTCATAGCTTCCTGATTTTCAATGATCGTTTGGTTATAGTGATTTTAATGTAATTCTAAATTCCACTTAGTTGTCTTTTAACCTTTGTTTTGTTTTTTCCCAATTCAAATACAGGATGTACCTTTTGATTAGTGACTTTAATATAATTTGGTTTTTATCTACTTCAGATATAGAATGTACCTGCATCGATTCGCTGTGTTTCATACCAGCCTAGCAAGTCCTGATTTCACCGAACCTCCGAGTTTCCTGCGAGAATATGAAACACAGGTAGCATCCATGGATCCAGACTATGATAATGTAGATTAAATTTCGTTCTTTTTCACCTTTTGCTTGCACAAAAAACTAATAATTCAGTTTTGACTGATGTTTGAAATAAAGTTACATATAGATAAAACATAGCAGATAAAGTTGGCGTCAAAAAGCATGATGGATTCATAGCCGATGATAATAAAAGTATAAAACTATAAAGTCCAGACATTATGTGCTGTTTGTATGGGTGAGATGTCAAGTGAGTCTTAAGTCTACACTTGGACAGAGCTCAACAAAAAGTATCTTCTGAAAATTAGGACAAAAAAAAACAACTCTATTTTTGACATATTAATGAATATAGATTAAAGCTGATCCTCCTAATACTAAGTACTATTTTGAAGTCTATAGATAACCCCAGACATCAGACTGCTTTTACAAAATATTTTTTCTCTCTGATCCTCTATACAAATGGTGATTCTTTGTACAGCCAAACCGGCCTTGGTGGAGTCTTTGTTAAGCCATCAGACATAAGGCTGGTAGGTACTGGGTTCACAGCCCGGTACCAGCTCCCACCCAGAGCAAGTTTTAATGACTCAATGGGTAGGTGTAAGGCCACTACACCCTCTTCTCTCTCACTAACCAGTAACAACTAACCCACTATCCTGGACAGACAGTCCAGATAGCTGCGGTGTGTGCCCAGGACAGCGTGCTTGAACCTTAATTGGATATGAGCACTAAAATAATTTGAAATGAAATGAAATGTACAGCCAAACCATGACATGAGTACAGTAGATATTTGCTTCATTTGCACCTCTCTGGCAGTTCATTGCTTTTGTGAAACTCATTTCAGTGATTGAAAATGATGTACTATAACAGACCTCACTGTGAAAACAAAATTGAGGAGAGTGTATAATTGCTCCACTCACTTAAATTATGGGAAGACATTTCCGATATTATCATATTACCATATTGATACTATTTAAATTCATATGCCATATATAAAATGACTCTCCTTGAAATAGTCTCAGGGGAGTGATGGGGAGAGAGAGATAACTCCCCTTAAACGGCGATGTCTGGATATATACTCACTTGTGTTTTGTGTCTAATGTACTAATAGTTATACACCTCTTGCAGCACGACTAATGGTTGTTTTAATAGTATGTTATCTGGACAAAGATTGTTACACTGAAATACAAACAACACTGAATGATGCAGTACACCAGTGTAAAATTAATTTATTATAACACACATAATGAAATACATACATTGGGAATTTTTACCATAGAAATTGGGGATTTTCAGTGCCATTTTCTTTTGGGAAGATGTCTCTCGTTGAACCCACAGAATGCCTGGATAAATCCCTGAACATGTATTCAAACCTGCTGCATCAAGTAATTTGTTTTTAACGGCATGGTGACTCGGTAAATGGTGGTGTTTTCACCTTGATGACCATTGTTGATTTTTGTCTCCTGACCTTTATTGTAGTACTATGGTATGCTTAGCAGTGGTAATAACAAAATGTTGAACAGTACTAACTTTCATACAGTATAATTATTTTGTTTATTAAATAAGAAAGATACAATGTTTTATTTATGAAACAAATGTTTTATTATTTGCTTTTTCTTTGAAACTTGGTAAACACTAGATTGAAACAAAATATTACCAAACTGGGTATTTTGGAGTATTGACATGCATCACATTATTTTACATAAAGAGTAACATAAAACCTCAGTTAATTAAGTGTAACATTTATTACATATCTTGACATATATTGACTTTATTAATATGTTATTTTACACTGAATGTTTCTGTGATAAAGCACTTATATTACTGATACATGAATTGTGCAATGATTGTAAAATCTATATCAAGTAAGAGTGCTGATATTTGATCTGTGCAAAGGTGGTAAAATCTATATCAAGTAAGATTTCTGATATATAAAATGTGTAAACATGATAAAATCTATATCAAGTAAGATTTCTGATATATGAAGTGTGTAAACATGATAAAATCTATATCAAGTAAGAGTGCTGATATATGAAGTGTGTAAACATGATAAAATCTATATCAAGTAAGAGTGCTGATATATGAAGCGTGTAAACATGATAAAATCTATATCAAGTAAGAGTAACTAACCCTAACCCTTAACTAGGAGTGCTGATATTTGAAGTGTGTAAAGATGATACAATCTATATTAACTGGGAGTGCTGATACATGAAGTTACAAAAACTCTGTAACATAGGACTGAATGGATGTTTAATGACACCCAAGCACAAAGAATACACCAGCTAATGAGTGTCAAACAAAGGTTTAACATATGAAAGAAATGATTGTTAACTTAGAGTGCTGTTTGTTACAGAGTCTGAACATGTATGTTCCACCAGACGAGACGGTGCAGGAGCTGGGAGAGATCAACATGAACTTTGAGGGCGATCTCGGGCCTCCCCCGCTGTCTAACAGTGGACCAGCTCACGGCAGCGCTGTCATCAGGAACCCAATCTACCAAGGGTAGGTGCTCCATATAGCGCGCCTGTAGGTCTTCTGTAGCTGATTTGTAAAGGCAAGGCCTCCTGGCTAAAGGCAGAGACACATGGATTACAGTATTTGAAGTATAGATAGAGAATAACTAGTTAATGATGTAGAATATTGGTGGTGACCTGTGAAGGCCTGGACAGGATAAAGCCGATATCCTACATCATGAACTAGCTATCATCTTTATCCTGCAGACCATAAAAATTAAGGGGGAAAACTATTATATTTGTTATTCAGCTGCACTGTAAGATGAACTATAGGTCAAATGAGTAATTTTGTAATGTAGTTATCCATGTGACGAGTGACGTCAAAAGTGATAATCTGCTAGTATACGTTTATAACTTTGCTTTAATCGGTCATCGTAAATTGGCCGATAGAAACAGTGGTTGCAGGATAAACATTCTGTTCATCTAACACTTGTTACCATAAGCTGGTTAAAAAAGTATTATTTATTTATATTCACAAATATCAGTAACAAGTGAGATGTTATGACTAGATGTAACTGTTTGAATAAGAACCAAAAGTTAAGAAAAATTGTTTCACGACACCACTAGAGCACACTGATTTATTAATCATGGGCTATTGGATGTTAAACAGTTGGTAATTTTAACACATAGTTTTAGAGAGGAAACCCACTGAAACTCAAAAAAGTTAATTCAAATCAATAATGAGTTTAAGTTTGTTTTGTTTAATGACACCACTAGAGCACATTGATTTATTAATCATCGGCTATTGGATGTCAAACAGTTGGTAATTTTAACACACAGTTTTAGAGAGGAAACCCACTGAAACTCAAAAAAGTTAATTCAAATCAATAATGAGTTTAAGTTTGTTTTGTTTAATGACACCACTAGAGCACATTGATTTATTAATCATCGGCTATTGGATGTCAAACAGTTGGTAATTTTAACACACAGTTTTAGAGAGGAAACCCGCTACATTTTTCCATTAGCACTCAGGGATCTTTTATATGCACCATCCCACACCCAGGATAGCACATACCTCAGCTTTTGATATACCAGTCATGGTGCACTGGCTGGAATGAGAAATAGCCCAATGGGCGATTTACCACTGGGCTATGTCACACCTGAATAAGGACCGGGTCATAGTCCAATGGTAAAGTGCTTACCTGATTGTCACGGGGATTCTATAATACCCGTAACTGAATGAAACACGATTGTCCAAATATCTCTCCTAACTGTATATCTATTAGATCTCTCTGTAACAGGCAGTTATACCCGCTGGCTCGTCTAGGTATGATCAGAGATAAGATCTTATATAAAGTATATATTATTATAGCACGTTTAGTTCACTAGAAAACACAACAAAAACACAATACACTTTGGAATCTGTATTAACCTACGCTGACAAATGTACTGCCGCAGTAGTTAATTAACAACAAATAATAACAACCCAGAACTGATCACTTACCGTATTTGACCGGAAATTAGCCCAGGGGGCCAAGACAACTCATTGTAAGCTTAGCATGGGGTGGGCTTATTCCCAGACAAGGGGCCAGTTTTGTTGAAAAAAACACAAAAAAAGTAATAATTAAAATAAATAATAATTAAATGAACTAGGAAGAAAATGAAAAACGTCCAGTAGCACATCTATTAATTAGTGTTCCATTTGTTATTAATAAATAATAGTTTATTAATTAAAAATTTTTTTTTACTAGTATCTAATTATCAGAAACGCACCTTCTATGTTACAATTACTTACCAGTGCTGTTTATTTACATTCAAAATTTAATGCTGAGAAGACTTAAAACAACAAACTCAATAGTGTATACACACGTTTCTGACAGGCAGCCAGCTTACACTACAAGAATTGTCAATCTAGGCCATTGTTCTAGCCAATCAGAATAAGGTATTTGCCTAATTAGCATTAACTGCGGACACAGTGTGGTGGTAAAAAATAGACATTGGTTTTTAGTTCAGACTTGGGTTTGGGTACTTCAAAGAAATACTGCAGGCATGAAATTGAAAACAATGTTACACACTGTTACTGTTAGACTACTAAATCTCACTGGTGGTAAAATATTGTGTTACATTTGTGTGTTTAATTATTTGCAGGAGGTATGACCCCTTTTAAATGAACTTTGAGCAAACTTGCAGTTTTGTGTTATTTATAAGGTGACGAAGTTGGGGGTGGGCTTATTTACGAATGAGGGCCTAATTTCTTAAATGCTATCAAAATGGACGGGGGCTTATTCAAAGACATGGGCTAATTTCCGGTCAAATACGGTAATTAGTTAATCTCTAGGTGTCTAGCTTCCAGGAGAACTTAATTAATAAAGGAATTACAACTCTATTCCTAGCTGGTTAATTTTTAATTAACCCTTACTACTCGTTCAGTAACGTGTGATAATTGAGAAACGCTTCCAGGAGAACTTAATTAATAAAGGAATTACAACTCTATTCCTAACTGGTTAATTTTTAATTAACCCTTAACTACTCATTCAGTAACCTTGTAACACAGAATTAATACTGGTACCTATCACAATAAAGACAATAACCTACAGTTTACCTAGGTCCTCTAGGATGACTGGTTAAGCTTTTTATAATTATTTAGGACAGTGAGCCTACAGATTACTGCGTCAGATGACCGGCAGCACCGTCTAAATAATATTGGTATAATACAGTATTAAAATATTTAAAGTCACATCAGTCACATCAAGGTTATACACAGAGCAGAAAATATATAATTACCAGTCCGGACGGACTAACGTTCCCCCTGGACGCCTTCCAATATGTTTCTCCCTGATATCTCTAAAATCCTAGCTATTTATTCAAAACTCTGAATATCGCCTGGGGGTACAAGGCGGTACCTCACGTATCATGTGGATTTTCCACAGACACCATGCCGGCATATTTTTCTTAGATCGCCCAGACTGGCTGTCGCCATTCCGCGAGCAATCCCCTGGTCATAAACAGCACTAGCGGAGTTATTAAGTAACTACTGGCCACATGGCCTCCACACCTGCGCTAGGTGTGTATTAGAAAAGCTTGACGACCGTCGCGCAAAGGTATCACGTAACAAGTTGCCCACCTGAGCTAAGTGCATTTGGAACTGCACACGGCCCTCTAAAACAATTAATATCGCCACAGGCGAAAACAAAATTAAGAGCATGTTCCGTCACACTGATGCACGATTGATCTAAGGTTCCATCCTCTAGCTGCATAGGCCTATTGGGCTATTTCTTGTTTCAACCAATGCTCCACATCTGCTGTAACAAAGGCTGTGGTATGTACTATCCTGTCTGTGGAATGGATTATGTAAAAGATCCCTTGATGTTAATTGAAAAGAATAGCCCATGGAGTCATGGCAGCAGATTCCCTATCTCGTTATCCGTGTTGTCTGTTGCCATTTAACAATAAAGAGAAATCTTTCTTTGATGATTACAATTAGGTTGACTTCTGTAGTATTTAAATAACCAATTGCTTTGGAGTTTCTTATTATATTTAGTACTAACAACTGTTCAAGATGTATAGTCCCATTTGTATAACAGCAACACGAGATGGTGCTCTAGCTGACATGAAAGTGGCTAACTAAAAACAATTTGTGGTCGACTCGTGTTCATTTTTTGTAAGGTACATGTTAAGGGAGAGCACTCCTTAAAACTATTAGTCACGTGACCCTCTCAATAGTGTTGTATTTTTCACAGAATATTTTCCGATGTAGAAATTGTATTGGACTGCATGGAATAATTAATGGTGGTGTGTAACCTTAAAAACCCAAAACACCCCCACATCACACACCCAAAACCCAACCAAACAAATCTATTACAGGTATGTTAATGTGTGTTTAGTTTTAAACATTTATTTAGTAAAGCACTTCAGTTTCTTTTCTAAGTTATTGGCTTACCAACTTGTTTGTGTGCTTGGCCATCATAATAAAAATTATTGCCAGCTGTATTAGATGTAACCCAAATATGGATATTTTTTTCTTTTATAATGATACCGAATAAATCTAGTAAACATCTTTAAATATTGCCCATCAGGGTTTTAGTAATAATATCCTATCCTATTTGCTCTTGGCTATACTTGGCTATACACAAATGCTGGATCAGCAGAGATAAAAAAACAAACAAAAAACAACTTTTAGTTTTATTCTGGTCTGTATGCAGTTTAAAAAAAAATCTTAATAATTTTTCTTCAACAGAAAATAAGCTCATAGCTATTATGTAGATGAAAAAAGACAGTTATTGTTTTGTTAGCTGTCAGTGTGAGACGAGTCTCATCACAGGTTTGCCTTATGTTGGTGGAAGACTTCGTTAGAGTACTCGTGGTCACATCTGCTTCTTTGTTCTCTTCCAGGGAACTCAGCCACTCATTGGTGCACGAAGAAGGAACAACCATGCTCTAGAGGGATTCAAACAACCATTCTCTAGAGGGATTCAAACAACCACACTCTAGAATCCTGAAAATAAAGACTTAAAAAAAATTGCAGATGTGATAAAGTTGATCCTGTGGAAAATTAATAAGCAGGCACCTGTGCAGGGGTAGTGTTTTTTTGGTGGTTGAAACCCTCCTCCACCGCCCAACCCACCCCGCTCAAGCAAATTTTCTCCTTTTTTTTTCCAATACATTTTCCAGAGAAGCATGTCTCAACCTTCCTATATATAAACTTCGACCTTCCTATAAACTTTGCTAGTGCCTCAGTCTAGACCCCCCCCCCCCTCGTTAAAATTCCTGCACATGTACCTGATAAGCATGAGATTTGTGAACATGTTCTGGTTTAGACAGTGTGTTACACTGGACAAGTTTTAGTGTTATGAACTAATTTGGTTCAAACAGTTATTTATTGAAACAAATTCTAATATATTCTTCACGTTTTACTTCAACTTTTAACAAATATGTATATTGTATGTACCATTTGTATTTAACAAATTATTTATTTTTATTATTAAAGTTTACATTTTTTAATATTTTAAATAAAAAGATATTTTTAGACTAATACTTGGTTTTAGTTATTTATTTGTGACTTTCATGATGTTTTAGTTATTTTTGACAGAGTTATGGCCCTTGAACTTAGGAGATATGAAAAATATTTTTCCAGATCTTTTTTTTTTTTTTGTAATGCCTCAAGATATTAAGCTGAAATTTTGTGTATAGCTTTATCATGTTCTGTTACAGATCAAGTTTGACTTTCATGGTGATTTACCCATTTTTCATAGAGTAATGGATGATGATGATAACTAGTTTAACGTGCCCATATACCACTAGGGTTTCGAACATGCCTATCCCGAGTCCGACCTCCGATAAGATCGGTGGCCTGACTCGAGATGGATGGAGGGGAGAGGGGTGTTGAAAATAGGCAGAATTTTGAAAATAGCAATTAGTAAAAAAGTTAATAGAATAAAAAAAAAAAAAAAAAAAAAAAGGTTACAAGCCAAAAATAAAAAGAATTGACTGCTCGGCCGAATATTTATATAATTTGGAGCATTTTAGAAGGACAGTCCAAAATTAAATAAGAGAAAGAAGAGAGGATCGGACTATTTAATAATATCAAAAAAAGAAGTAATTTTGACATAACATTTTGAACGCAGATCTAAAAGTCCGATCGATATGTCCACGCGAGTGGCCTCGTTAAGGCCGTTTGGGTGCACAGCTTAAAGGGACGAGATGGGTTGCATCCTGTCAAGAAAATCCCTAGATTGACAGTCGATAGACATTGAAGGTGTAGTGCTGTGCTGAAATACAGATCTTGAGAAGTCGGATCCGTCTGAACGAGAGAGTATCAAACTAGGGTATAGTCCAGTCGTCATGGGTTGGTAAAGTGGTGCGGACGGGCCCGACTCCGGAGGATACGAGATGGTATCACTGTAAAGCAAGGTAAAGTCTAGAAAAAGAGTAGTAGGGGCCGACCCCGCTTCCTATTTCTTCTTAGAGTGGGGCGGTCAATCTTTCAGTGCTGCTAGGACAGACTCGGACATGTAGAGACTAAACGCGAACAACCGTGGCGTTCTGCAGAATGGCCGTCATACGAGTCACGAAAAAAACAAGTGGACAGTCAGACAGTGAAATGACGTGGAGGCGAGGAATCTCGCTAAAAAAGAATCCAACCTGGTGGTGCAGGCTGTCGAAACCAGAAGCGTTCAATCAGTTCCAATGGCCGCATACATCCCAGTAGAAAAATTCATTTCGCTGACAAAAACAACGAAATGAAAGACCCCCAACTCGAGCACACGAAAGCACGTGCAGTGTGCACAAGCGAAACAAACACGTCTTACCGCGTGGATCTCCAGACTGGGAACATACCACGGCCTTTGATATACCAGTCGTGGTGCACTGGCTGGAGCGAGAGATAGCGCAATGAGCACACGAACGGGGATCGATCTGAGACCGACCGTGCATCAAGCGAACGCTTTACCACTGGGCTACGTCCCGCCCCTCAGTACACACATGATGCAATTACATTTGACATATTTATTACAATGGCGTCATACGAGTTCACACAAAGTTTGTGAAAAAAAGAAAAGAAAAATAAAGAAAAAAAGAAAAGAAAAAGAAAATTTAAATGCATAACAGGTCTATTAACCCCATTTTTTTAAATCTCCCATTTAATTTTTTTTTTTTTTTTTTTTTTTTTTTTTTTATCACCCACTGAAATTGCAAACCGTGCCACTTGGAAAACAGTTTGCGTTAAAAATACCGTTATCCCATTTCCAAGCGTCGGCGACCGGAAACCGTGTCACCAACATTAATTTCCAGTAATCAATTAACTAATGGGACAAACACATATTTTTTTCTCTCACTATTCACTGGATTTGATGACACGGCTTCAATGACGACTATAAAACATCATCATTATAAATTGTCTGAAATGCTGTGTAAAAGGACGAACAATCTCGGTTAAGGCGTTCGTGATTTTGAATGTCGCTGTATTCCAATATAACAATTGTTGCGTTCGATCTACATTCCTTTCACCAAGTGGGTACCACGGCCTTTGAACAGTGTGTTAACATTGAGTTCTGGAAGGCTATACACCAACCACGAAAGATTTCCTTACAATCGTAGTTTCATTGAGTTAGGGTGCGATAGCTGATTGGTGTGACAGGAACGTATCGACTTGGGGCCGCTTGTCCCTGATATTCATGGAAGTATCGTTTGCACACCCCGGGCTTTATGAGCTAATTTTTTTTTAACAAAATACCTAGATACAGCAGGGGTATGGACTAGATGGAGGACTGATAATAAGATTGCGTACCTAATCTAAACATGGATAAGAAATTTTTGCTGGATAGGCCCTAGGCTCAGAGAGGGGGTGATTGAGAGCGCGGAGGTCAGGGAGGAGTTAGTTGAGAGGGACGGGTTGAAGGAGGGGTTTGGATGGTTGGAAGGGGGTAAAACCTTAAAGAGGAGAGGGGAGAGGTCTTTTGTTGTTTGGAGGGAGTTTTATGTGATTTGTTTGTCCTGGGTTGATGTTTTTTGTTGTTGAGTTTTTGGAGAATGGAATTTTTTTCTTTCTTTTTTGAACAACATATCGGCCTGTGTTGAGTTTTTTGTTTTTGAGGAGAGGAGGACGAGGAGTGACGACGGATGGGAGGAAGCGGAGAGGGGAGGTTGAGTATTTGCTGCGAATAGTTTTGGTTTTTTGTGATTGTTAATGTTTGTTATTTATGGTGTTTGTGAGTATTTAGTTTGGTACCAAGAGATTTTCTTTGTTGTAGTGTTGTTGATGTAGTGTTTTTTTTTTTCTTTGGTATGGTAGTAGATTAGTTGTGTTTTTGTTTTTTTTAGAGGATGGCAGGAGAGAAGGATGAGAGAGAGGGAGTGATGAGGAGGAGCGAGGAGAGGAGGGGAGGGGGAGAGCTTGAAGGGGAGGAGAGAGGTGGGGGAGAACGAGAAGAGAGGGTTAGAAGAATTCCCAGTTAGAAAAATTAAAACGTGGACATGAGTTCACAGTTGAAATAACTAGAAAAAGTCTAGACGAGAGGGCAAGGAAGGGTTTAACTGTCGGAGGTTTAGATCCAGTTGCCGGTTTGGATGACCAGAGGTAGAATGTTCTTCCAACTTTTTGAACGGGCGCTAGCAGGTTAAATTGGCCGCAGTCTAAGGGGAAATTGTTAGCCGTGTCTAAGGTTAAGGGAATGCTAGTGGTCGCTTATTAATTCAATGCGTGATGAGCGAGGCAAGTCAGTACGGGCCTAGGTAAGGCGGGCAGTTTTGAGGGGCGTATGTAATTACGCACTGAGGATTATCGTTTCCGGTTATAGCGATGTTGAGAAAAAACGCAGGGTCCGTCTTATAGTGAGTTTGTGGCTAAGAAGGCAGGGATGTTGAATAAATGGGTGGTGTATCATCAGGTAGAGTCATATACAGAGTTTACAGGAGTTGGGATCTTAAGGACATTTTAAAAATCGCGATTACCAGTTCGCTTACGTATTCATTTAGAGGATCGGATGTCAAAAGATAAGAGGAGGGACAGGCATATGTGGCAGCTGGATGACATGTTAATACACAAAGCTCAGGCAGTACAGGGTAGCGCTTTACAACAGGGTGATAAGAAGAAATTCAGCCCGGTTATTGCCGGGGAAGTACCTATCGGGGAGATCTTCGAGTGGGCAGATAAGTCAGGCAAGGAATGTACATGGTGGGCAAAGTAGGATAAACCTGCATTATCAGCCAATGCACGAATTTTCGTCCACATGCGTGCCTTAAAAAGGATAACCTTCTTGTCGGCGGGAGTTTTAAAGAAAAAAGCGAAATGCGGCAAGTGGTCGGTTTAGTGAGGTCGCCTCCGTTAGCGAGAGAGTGAAGGTTAGTCCCATGGCAGAGGAAAGAAAACCCCGTATTGTAATCCACTGGTAGGGTTTGTTAGTTTTGGAAAACAAGAAGTGAGTCCTAAGGGCAATATCAATCTATCGAGATACCGGCTGGTAGTCAGTCGCTGATCCACGTCGGGAGGTTTAGCTGGTATTAAGAATAGATACAGGACGTAGTTTGGCTTTAACTCAGTTATGGAGAAAATATGGTTGCGGTCTACATAAAAAGTTTCTGGTGTCGAAGTTTATGTGACGGGACAGTCATATGGGTGTTGTGAAGGACTTGCCTTTTGAAAAAATAGGAGTTTGTTGTGAATGATTTGAAATAGTCAGTGTTGTCAAGCAAATGTGACCAATGTTAATTGAAAAGCCCTTACCCATAGAAGGTGTGAGGTTGATGAGATAGGATTCCTGCGTGTGTAATGACTGGGATATGGCCAGTAGGTTAGCACGAGACCCAGAGGATATTTGTGATTTGTCTGATACGTGTGTGAGCCATGAAATTGGAGTGGATGAGGTTATCAGTAAAATGGTAGATAAGTCAACTGAGGAATTAAATGTGGTGGAACCTGTTGAATGAAT
The DNA here is from genome assembly GCF_016097555.1 of Gigantopelta aegis. Lineage (NCBI taxonomy): Eukaryota > Metazoa > Mollusca > Gastropoda > Neomphalida > Peltospiridae > Gigantopelta > Gigantopelta aegis. The sequence goes on from NC_054706.1 coordinate 11,017,391, forward strand.
GAATGAATGTTTGTTTAACGACACCCCAGCAAGGAACCTGTTGATCTCCCGCAGAGGGGAAATGAACCAGTTGTGTTTGATAGGGGGGGGGGGGGATTTCTCTACTTGTAATAGACAAGAGTTAATCCTAGAGCAGGGGGCTGATCCAAGTTTGTTGGCAGCTCGCACTACATTGTTAACTGAGGGTGAGATGGAGGATCAGATGTCAGGGTATTATATGGACATGGGAGTGTTAATGAATAAGAGTGTGGAAAAGGTTGTGCCTGATAGTGAGGAATGTGTGACAAGATGTAGACTTGTGTGCCCTATAAGTTACAGTCCGTCATGTTATTGGTAGCAAATGAAGACGTGTTTGTGCCCTTAGGGCGGGAATAACTTCATCGTACTTGACTAAGAGTTTTATTGGAGGGAATGTTGCAGATTTCAGTCAGCATTGTATGTCATGTATGGGTGTCAGGTTGTGGGCAAAACCAAATCAAACGAATCCTCCCTTCCCCTGCAGAAGGTTCCCATAGTTGGGGAAGCTTTTTCAAAAGTGTAATAGATGCGTGGGGCCGTTACCGAAAACGCGTTCCGGCAAACCAATTCTTGTTAACATTAATGTGACTTAACTACGCGTTTTCAGAGGCGATTCCCTTAAGGAAGGTTACTGAGTCTGTTGTAGCTAGTGCCGCTGCTTAAGTACGTAAGTACACGGGTTTACCAGGGGAAATTCAAAAGGACCGGGGTACGAAACTATGAGCAAGCTAACACAGCAAGTGACTGTCTATGTTAGATATACGACATATGTTCTGCTGCATTCCACCCTGAGAGCCAGGGCGCCATAAACCGTTTCCACCAGAGATGAAAAGTATGCTCCATGGACATTGTTTCGACAATGGTACTGAAGGGACCAGTCAATCCTGTGTGTTTTCGCAGCACGGGATGTAAAGCAAGAATCCTTAGGGATTCACCCCATGGAGTGAGTCTATGGGCATCACAGCGGGCTCTCTCCAATTGGTAAAAGATAGTTGGTTAGACAAGGATAGCGAAAACTGCTGATTTTGTAGGGAGAGTTAGAGATAAGTTGTGGCAGGAGACCGAACGGCTAGGAGCG